>NW_024879195.1:659987-673772 GCF_018340385.1 Cyprinus carpio
GAACTTTTATTAAATGCATCCTCAAAACCATACAAAAGTAGGCTGGTAGTTATATATGATTTTTATACACAAGGTTAGATTAGATTTTTAAATTAAGCATTTGAAAACACAAGGTAAATTTATTCGCACAAACTGACTTAAATAGGTCTACCTACCAATGAAAATAATACTATTAATAATACACATTACTGCAATACAAGTCTATATACTTGAAATAGATTTATAGATGATAAATGATAGAATGAGTAAAACATATAGAAAATATTACTTTACTGTTGATTGAAATTTAACGCAATACCACATGAGCAAGGCTGTTGTTTGGGGATAAGTATTTGGCTGCACAATGACGTGGCTGATATTCCGGACAACCGCCCCAATTGGCAAGTGTTGAACAACCGTTCAGTAACACACACGGTTCGGTTACAGCTTTACACTTCAGAGGCCAGTTTACTTTGCGGTTTTTTGTACCTGCAAACCAAAAGTAGTTGTGTTTAACTCCCTGTGTCTCTTGAAGCAAAACCCAATGGAGATTTGTTTCTTGATGAATCAGTGTTGTCAGCTTGAACCATTTACTCTCTTTGATTTGATTCAAATCGATGTATTATTTCTGCCCCACAGTGACACCTTCGACCGGAATCACAACCTCACGTACACCGAACCCTCACAGCCTGGAAACGTTACCCCACTATAAATGAAGACTGAAAATGTCACTTACAACGTGACCACCGTGATACAACCACCCTGACCCCTTTAAAAAAGACATCTGTATATACTCTTTATGAATGCGACCCATTTTTTGTGTGTCAGGACAGTTTGAAATAATCTAATTCAAAAAGCTACAAATTGCAAAACATGTTAGTACAACAATGTTTTAAGGGAGAGTAGAAATGTTTTCGCCCAAAATTAATGACAAACATAATGACATAAAATCAGTTTAATGAGAAAAGAATTGTTTTGTTTGTCCTTGACAATTAAATCTTGTTTGTCTGTATGTAACTTTTCATCTTCCATTTATACAAAACTGGAATCTGAGGGTCCGTAGGAAAACATCAAAAAATAGCATTCACTTAAGTACCAAATCATGATCTTTTCCATTCAGCTCTAGCTTCTGGCTGGCAGCAGCTGCTTCCTGCTGATTCTTTTACTGATGCTTCATTAAAATTATAAAGCCGTGAAAATGCTACACAGAACAGTTTTGAACCATAAACTAATAATAAACACATTCTTTCATTTTTATTTTCAGGGGCGGTTGTTTCTGTGTTGGAAGCTCAATTAGCTTCGGCATCTAGGTTGTGTGAAACATCAAGAATCATTGACTCCCCCATCTCCAGTGCAGGATTTCAGAATCAAGGCTATTGCATCACTGGACACTCCGTCAACCCACTGAAAAAGCACTGGAATGGCTCGGATATATTTGTAGTGATGGTGGTACTATAACATTAAAGACTCATAACACAAATAATAACTCAATAATAATAAAAAAAAAAAAGAAGCTCAGTTTCACCCAGGGACACAACCGCCGATAGCAGTGTTTCTACACGGTAAGACAACTTTCAGACTGCAACATTAGTGTCCACCATCTACTGCGGCAAGAGAGTCATAGGGACGCAAACAGTCCACCGCTTTTGCGTGGACAAAAACCTGAAGAAAGAGCACCTGAATCAGGATCACATATCAGTACACAACATCCCTCTCATAAATGTCCATCAAAATTACAAACTCATGGTTGCTTGGGGGGGGGGGGGGGGGGGGGGGGACTTTAAATCTAAGTGCCCAATATGTTTTTATCCACTGCATTTACCAATTTTTTGTATCCATGTTTTTTTTCTGTGGGCACAGGTAGAAAACTAAATGCAGAATATGGAGGAGGAGTAAGGTCCTTCTCAAAAAATTTAATTCCTATAAGTGTGCCCATTTTGCCATATAGCGTGTTCACTGACTAGGGTTCTTGTAGAAGAGCATAAATCAACAATGACAACAATGATCAATTTACTCATGTTAGTATTATTTTTAGCATGGTTCTGTAACTCATTCTTGAATAATATGAATGATGTTATCATTGGCATCACATTCTTCGACAAGCTCACTATTGGCTTAAGTCTTATTTTTAAACTTGTGGCTGACTTCTCAGTTTTATTATATTGCTCTCTCTTCCACAGATAATTATTTTCCAACATTCACTCAGTCTGAATGATGTGGTAAAAAGACACGGTGAATCTTTTCGTCTGGTCTGTACTGCCTCTGGATTTAGCAATTCAGCAGCTCCTATGGGCAGCTGTATTGAGAAAGGCACCATGGTACAGTACTTTATTGTGTTTTCAACTATTGGCACACATCTAGTTCTCCCAATCTACTAACTGGGAAGTCTTGGTCCTAATTGTTTAGAGAGGTTCGGACTCACCAATTCGACGGGTTGTGAGTTCGAGCGCTCGGAGCCGGCAGGAATTGTGGGTGGGGGGAGTGGGTGGCATGTTACAGTCTCTCTCTGTCTCACACTTCAACTCCATTACTTAGGTGGCCCTTGAGAGCAGGGCATCGAACTGCCCAGAAGGCCCCAACTGCCTCCCTGGGTCCGCAGCATATAAATGGAGGCCCACTGCTTCCGGGTGTGTGTTTTCACAGTGTGTGTGTGGGTGTGGTCAATGCTCTGTGTGTTGTGCACTGCGGATGGGTTAAATGCAGAGCACGAAATTCTGAGTATGGGTAACCATACTTGGCCTGAATGTCACTTCACTTTCACTTACTATTCCCAGTCCGTCCAGGGCAGGTTCACCAGTTGTCTGCAGAGATGATTCGCAGCAGTCAACTGTATCTACAGATGAACGAGCCTCAAGACTGAAGCCACTGATGTGTATGACTGCACTAGAGAGTCAAAGTGACAGAGTTCATTGTCAAAGCAATACAAAAAACTTCACGTTTGCTCGCAGACTGTAGCGGTTGACATTTCCAAGCAGTCTTAGTTGCCTGTTTAGGACCATCGCGTTTGTTTTCTTGACCAAGAAGAGGCAGAAAGTTTTTATTACAATTATAAAAAAAACAAAAAAAAAAAACAATTGTTTTATAAATTTGAAGCAGCAGCCTTAGATGTCGCTTCATCACCAATTATATTCTTGTGTTTTGCAGTTTTGTAAAAAGTATTGGAGACATGAAAGCAAGCGCTTCTCTTCCCCTCTTAATACCCACAAATGAGGTGCCCTTGCGCAAGTCACTGATCCTAGGTGTCTGGACTGCAAGAATGGCTACCCCCTGCTCTGGTTGTGTGTGTTCACTAACTCTCTGCAGTGAGGTGTGGCACTTAGATGAAACTGAAATACAAAGCATCAAATTCCTGCTATAAGCCATAACTTGGCTATGCATCACTCACTTACCTTAATGTTGGTCACAGTTGTATTACCGTTATTGTCAGTTAATTTTGGGAAGGTAAAAAACAAAATTATCTCCTGAGAGAAATGTTGAGAAGGAAATACTTTATGTAGTGCTGCTTTGAGATCTGTGAATTGCTCATGTAATGTAAAGATTTCTATGATAACATTTTTCACCTTTCATTCTTAAAATAGATTTAAAAAAAAACAAACAGTATATATTTAATGGGTTTTAATCACTCATTTACAGTACAATAAGCAAAAACTTCAATTTTGTCATTTTAATTTAGGGACATTTTCATTTTGTATAGTTGTCATTTGAATTTAATTGGTTCACGTAAGGTACTGATGGCAAATCTTTCTTCCTTATATAAACAGGTGGGTCATTCTGAGACCAACTAAAGAGCTCTTCAAGTCCTGCGGAATCATGTACTTTATAATTGCTTTTGATTTTATCGGTTTTATTAGGGTGTCTTAGAGCCTGCCCTACCATTGCAAAATAATATAGTCAGGAGTCAAGATCACCTTTATTTATATAGTGCCTTTAAACAAAAAAGATTGTGGTGAAAGCAACTTGAACAACATTACTTAGGAAAACTAGTGTGTCAATAATGCAAAATGACAGTTAAAGGCAGTTCATCATTGAATTCAGTGATGTCATCATGGCAGCTCAATTCATTTTAAATCGTATCTGTGCAATAATTTGGCATCAAGTCAACGATATCGCTGTAAATGAAGTGTCCCCCAACTAAGGCAAGCCAATGATCTATACACCTTAAAGCTTCCTTGAAGATCTGGTGGACTCGTCTGAAAAGCTAGGGAATCCCGTAGCACAGGACGGCGCCCTGCCTGGAGAAGAAACTTCCAAGGATCGTGCAGTCCTCTGTGTGAGAGGGCAGGGAGAAGCCCTGTGCTAGCTTGAAGAGGCAGCAGCGCAAATCTACTACTGAAGGACATGTGGCTTTACCTCAGAGCTCTATTCTTCCCTGACCTGTCGCAGTGTGGTCACAGGGAATTCCGGGCTCGGCATTGGCCTCTTCAGCCATCTGCGCACTCATCAAAACCCAATAAAATGACAAAACGTGGTCATCATCAACTGTGATGGACGAACAAGAAGAACAAGAACTGCTGTGATGTTGGGAAATTTCAACACTTGTTGATGCTTTATTTTTCGTTAATTTAGCCACTGTATTGAATAAATACCTGGGGTTATGTTTTGTTTTCCTCCCTGAAAAGAGAAGACAAAGTAATCAGATCTAGCAAGTTTTTAATGCTTTTCTGTAGGATAGGTTTTACTTTCCCTCCAAGCAATACGAAATACCTCTAGTTTTGTTTTCCTCCAGCTGCGCTCCATTTTCCGGGCTGCTCTCTTTAGGGTGCGAGTGTGCTCATTATACCAGGGTGTCAGACTGTTTTCCTTAACCTTCCCTAAGCGTAAAAGGAGCAACATATTTAAAATGCTAAGAAAAGAGAGAGTCATAGTTTCTTCTGTTACATCATCAAGTTGTTCTGAGTTTTGGGATATGCTAAGGGATTGGGATACATCAGGTAAGATGTACTTACAAAGGCAGTCTTTTTGTGGTAGAAGTGATGGTTCTACACATAGCTTGTAACAGAAATTAGAAATTACAGTTTTAGCTATATGAAGTTTGCAAAAAAACTAAATAATGATCTGGAGATCTCATCACTTGGCTGCATAATTTCAACACCATCAACATCAATTCCATATACATTATTTAATCTAGAGTATGATTTCGACAATGAGTAGGTCCTGAGACTTTTGTACACTCACACCCTGAGTTCAGAATGTCTCATAAATGTTGATCCCAATGCATCCTTTTCATTATTCAACATGGATATTAAAATCACCAACAATTAAAACTTTATCTGCAGGCCAGCACTAACTCGGATGTAAAATCAGCAAACTCTTAATAAAGTTCTGTATGGTGGCCCCTGGTGGCCTGTAGCCAGTAAAAACATAACAGGGGATTTATCATTAACATTTGTTTCTCTGGATAATGTTATATGAAGCAACATTTTACTTCAAATATTTATGCTTGAAGCCTGCCCTCTGAGAAATCCTGAAAACATTGTTATAAATTGACGCAACACCTCCCCCTTTACGCTTTTGTGGACGTGGCTCATGTTTATAACAGTAATCTTGGGGGGTAGACTCATTTAAAATAATGTAAAATCATCAGGTTTTAGCCAGGTTTCTGTCAAAAAGACTGCATCTACAGTAGATTATGATCAGTGATCATATTATTTACAAAAAGTGCTTTCGTATAAAGGGGCCTGATATTCAGTAAACCAAGCTTTATTATTTGTTTATCCGTATTGCATCTGTTTTTTTATTTGTTGAACCTCAATTAAATTGTTGCTCTAAAATTGGTTTGGATGTTTTTTGTAATTTTCTCTAGCCCGGGGAACAGACACAGTCTCTATAGTGTTGATATCTATCTAGGTGAAAGAGTCTCTATGTGCTGAGAAATTAACTGACTTCTGTGACGTGAGACAGAAGACAGGTTTAGTCCAGTCTGTCTGGCTTCCTGACCTGGGCCCCAGTTAGTCAAGTACAAAACTCTAAGGATATGTGCCATATTGGCTAGAGAGAAGAGCGGCACCACCCCTAGGAAGGGATGAAGACCATCTCTTTTCAACAGGTCAGGGTCTGCCCCAAAAGCTTCGTCAAATTGTACTATGAAACCTATGTTATTCTGCGAGCACCACTTAGACATCCAGCCATTGAGTGGGGGGGGGGGGGGGGGGGGGATGACAATCTGCTATGTATCTCATCACCACAGTAAAGCAGGGAGGGGACCAGAGCATATTAAGTGTCTGACATTGTGCTTGCAAGTTCACAACACCTCTTTATGTTGTATTTTTAGTGATCTCTGACTGACGAAGTCGAACATTATTAACGCCGGCGTGAATAACAATCTTACTGTATTTAATGTTTAGGCATTAGCTCTTTTCGAATTTGCGAAGCTGATTGTTTTTTAAATTTGGATAAGATGTCAGGCGCTCTGGCTCCCGGTAAACATTGAAACTATGGTGGCTGGTGTCTCTATTTTTCACGTTCCATACACAATATAGAAATCGCCAATAACTAGAGCACTTATATCAGGTTTCTCAGTGGGTGCTTCACTGAGTGGGGAGAACCTGTTTAATGTTTTGTGATCGGAACAAAGAAGAGTGGTGTTTAGAACCCACGACTATGCCGTCTCACACAGTCACCCAGTTGCCCTGCTGCAAAGGCCCTGTTACCGGAACCGAACAATGTACAGGGACTCCCTGAGCTAGACGCATCCAAAGCCTTATCTAGAGCCCTCACATTCTTATACTGTCCTCATTAAAGTTTTGGATGGCGTGTCTGTAATTCTGAAAGAGACAAGAGAAAGTGCTTCTCCGTCAGCCTAACTATTTCCCTGCATTTATCACATGTGAATCCCGTCGTCACAGACAGAGATAGATAAACACTATACGTGCAAATGTGGCAAGAATCGTGCAAATAACAAATCGCAGGGAGAGAATCATTACTCACCATGCTTGATGAAAGATTCTTACAGACAGTTGTTTGAGGACCTTGTGAAAAATCGGAGAGAGAGTAGCGAGAGAGAGGAGAGGAGAAAAGGAAACAGCGATAGGCCACAAATGGAAACGCTAATGACAAGCTAACGAGTGCTAACGCGATGCCGCGTAATAAAATAATACAATAATTTTCAGAGGTTTTTTGACAATAATTGTGCCTCAACTCATTTCACTTTATGACAATGTATTTAAATGTATGTTACCAGGTATTAATTATGGGGGGGGTTGGGGGGGGGGGGGGGGGGTATTGAATTAGGGGGGAATCAGCCTGCTCTTGTCCCACTCTGTGTTGGAGAGGAACGATGGAAACAAGGAATAGCGCAAACAGTTTTAATACAATCCAAACACAGGATGCATCCACACTGGACAAATGAGCAGGAAAAAACACAACATAATGAGTAAGACCCGACAAACACTGACTGAACGGACAGGACCTTAAATACACAGACAATTGAGGGAATTGGGAGGAACACAGTGAAACAATGGAACAATGGAACACATGAAATCAATGGAACAAATTCAAACTAAACGAAGACAGGAATATGGGACAAATAAGTAAAAACCGGACCAGAAACAGAACATAAACAAACCTAAACAAGAAAACAGAAACATAAACGGGGGTGACATTTGACTCAGTCTCAAACTGTGGTTAAAAGACCAGGTGAATCTTTACAGCTGGTCTGCACATCCTCTGAATTTTCATTCAGTAGCTGTGCTGCAGCTGTTGTGAGAGAAATCCCTGGAAAAGGACGGAGTGGGATTGCCTTCACACCATTTAGCCTCTTCATTAGCATCTTCTATCCCAAGTCCAGTCCAGGTCAGGTTCACAATGGTCCCAGATATGACGGGTACCAAAAGATGAAACAGGCGTCCCAAAGACTGAAGACACTGCTGTGTATTATTGTCAATAACACAGTGAAATGAGTTTCAGGGACCAAAGCAATACAAAAAAAAACTTCTTCATACCTATATGGCAGATGGCTGGAAAACTCAATCTTAGTGTTTATAAAAGTTAATTTCTTAGTGCTTGAACACTCATCACAATATGCTGATATACAGACCATGATCCCTGAGGCTTTTTCAACATTTGTATCACCCTGCTTGTTTGGCGTGTTCGTCAGACAGGACTGTCAGCATTGGTGTATGGCAGAATTTACTGGGGTGGGCACTGTCCTGGGCAGGTTAGCATAGTTTCGCCAATAGGTGGCGACAAGTTACAAGTCTTTATGAACCAGTGAGTGATTCACTCAAAAACTGAAATATTCAGGAACAAAACATCAACTCGTTGTAGAGGCTTGACTGTTTCTTGCGATGGCATTGACAGAGGAAACAACAAAGTAAAATGGCAATACTGACAGAATTTGTATTTAATCATGTTTCATAAAAAAATTAGTTGTGGCTCGGATGCTGTTTTATTACGCAAGAGGTGTCTGTTGTGAAGTTTTTGGTATAATGATTTATTTGGCACATTTTTTTAAAATCTTTCAAGCTATATAATTTTTGTGTTGATAAACATCCAAATTAAAAGGACCTAGAATATACAAAAGATAATATAAAGAGGTTTTCTGCAGTTTTATTTTAGCAAATTGCTATGCAGTGTTTAAAATAACAAAAATATAAAAAAAGAATGAAGAAAATTAAAAAAAAGGCTACAAAATAAAAACATGCATATGCATCCTCAAATGACCAATGAAGAATCTCTAAATAGGGCCTTCATATTTATCAAAACACCAAATTTCAGGGTCCTGCTCCTGAAAAAAATCAATCATCATGCTATTCTTTCCTTTTTTTTAAAAAGCGTGTCTTATTATGGGGGCGTGGGGCACATGTGCTTTGTCTTTGTTATGTTGGCCACGTGACTTCCTCTTGTCTATCTCTCATTTACTTGATTGTGCTCACCTGATCCTGCATGTGGCTCTAGTCCCTTTATATTGCGCTCCTTACCCTTATTTCTCTCTGGTTTGTTGTGTTGTATCCTTTGTGTGTTTGGAGTATTGGCTGGGGGCCCAATGTTCGTGTTCGTGTTTGGCAGATGAAACATAATTCAGAGTTTTGTTCCAGGGATTAGTTTTGAGTTGACAAAAAACAAATAACTCGCAATCTGGCTTTGGTTGGTACCATGATGGCTGGTCATCAACTTTCTTGTGTCAACTCAGACTTTATGCCATGAGTTTGTGGAGCAAAATTGCATGCGATGAATGTGTTGACATCACTGGCGCACACGCCAATCACAAGCCCTTGGTTAAAGGTTTTGCGTAAAGGTTAAGAGATTAAAGAATATTATGAATGTAACTGCTTTTACAGGTGAAAAAAATACTTGTTTCATAAAATAGGACAAATAAAGAAATTATCTTGCTTGTATCAGTGGCAGTCACACAGGAAACTTATACAGCAGCAACTCGAGATTCAAACCTGTTAAGGTCACAGTCATTTTGAAAGGCATTTATTTATTGATTCTACAGTTATTATGATTCCAAACAATCTTGTATATATTAACAATTTATTTAAAATAAATTATTACTAAATTTAAACTAAAATTGATTGGGTATGGATACTAATAATATAACTCATTAATTATATAACTATATAAAATTAAACTCGTAATTATCATTTAAAGGCCGAGGTTTTTTATTTATTTATTCTTTTTTTATATATATATATATACTAGTGACCTAATTTGGAGCAAGTAAAATGGGAGTGTACATTGAAATAAGCTCATAACTGTAACAGAAGTTTTAAGGGGCCCACATAATTTATAACAAATTCTTTCATTGCAATTTTACGGTGGTGTTTCTGTGTTGAGCTCACTCAACCTCCATCTATGGTTTTGTGAAAACCCCTCAGAATCATTCTCCATTCTTGCAGGGATTTTAAGAAATCAAGCTATTGCATTGTATTGGATCCGTCAACCAAATGAAAAAGGCATGGAATGGCTCGGATATCTTTGTAGTGGTGGGTAGCAATGGAACTACATACTTCAGTCAAAAACAAGATCAGTTATCACTTCAAATCCAAACCACAGTGTTTCTACAGGGAAGAATTTTGAGAACTGAGGGACTCAGCTGGTGTATACCACCGCTCGTACACAATAAATAGTCTAAAACACATTAAACAACATGAACATCAGCTAATTGGTTTTATTCAACTCGAAATTATTATAACTGGACTATAACCAACAAAAGTTATTGGTTTGTGGTTAAGGATAAGGTATAAATAATTCTTTAAGGTAACAACTGCACATTTCCACTCAATTACAGTGTAATTATACAATTCCAATTGTAAACCATGTCTATTATCGTGTGAGTGCAGTGAGATTTTTTTTTTTCCACGAAACCAGGATTTAGATAGACACCATTATAACCAACAAAAGACCAGACTTTCAAGACTTGCTTTTAAAAATCACGTTATACAAAAAGCAGGACAAATAATTTAGCATTTATCAAGTAATAAGTACAATAAGAAACTAATATCAGATGTTTGAATCAATGCAAATCTCCACCCTTAACAAGAGCACACAGAGCATAAATAAAAGCACTCTGTGGCGTTTTTACAAAGCCATAGCACAGTGAAAAAATACAAGCAGATCATGTACTTTACCTCAGCACGGCTTGTTTTAGCAGCGCCACCCTGTGAGCGATAGTACTGTAGAATATATATATATATATATAAGAGATGAGAGAGAGAAGAGGCGCAGATGAGAGGACGTAGCGTCTGAAACTGTATATATATATACTATATATATATAAAAGTTGGTACCGTTCATAGACAATAAGCCTCTAAGTGCCGTTTGAAATTTTCTTTCTCAAATGAGCATTTTTATCCGGACGCCTATGTGTAGGGTTCAGTAATTTCGCTTTGTTGGCAAATGGTTAGTTTATTTTTTTTTTCCCATTAATGTAAAATAACTGCAACATAAACATAGGAGCCTTGAGAAAATAGGCCATTCATGTACTACTGAAATTTTTTTTTTTGTTGTCCGTAGGTCTTTTCTGCATTGAGATGGATCAGCCCCTCCTCGTAAAGGTACGTAAAACCAGGGGAAAACGCATTACTATACCTGTAAGATCAATGATATTCAGCCTTCAGGGACGTGGGGCTACTATAAAACCTGGATCAGGACATTCAAGGTGGAACACCGATGGAATGTGAAATTGGATATTTATACAATTACAGTAGCAATGATGTCAAAGATTCTCGCAAAAATAAAGATTCAGTTCTCTTTCTGAAATCCATCAGCAACCACAGTTATTTTAACAGGAAAAAAACCTTCAAACACTGAGGGACACAGCTGTGTATTACCTGTGCTCGTGGATGGCACTGTGCTACAACATGCAACAGGAACTGTACAAACCCCTACCCGAACCACATGAACACATTTTTTTCACTTCTAAAACAAAGTTATACATTGCAAATCCTTTCCATATTAAAACGTGACATTAATTCCACAGTAAATATGGCACAAAATTCAAAGCAAATAAATAAATACATACAGCAGAGACTGAACTGAAGGGGTCCAGGTGATGTTTTAGCGTTTGTAAATCAAGTTATATTTTTTATTAAATTAATCTGCCTAAATTGTAATAGGTAACAACCTTGGGTGCCACAATTGACCACCATTTCAGAATTAATTAGATCCCAGAAGAGGGACCTCCTTTCATGATAAAAAAAAAAACAAAAAAAAAAAAAAAAACGCCACTCTAGGTTTTGTTTGATTTGCGGCACTCTGTGTTGTCACCAGCATGAGCAAATATATCAACACAAAACTAAACTGCCATATTTTCCTATTTACACCAACTGGTAAATGAGTGATTTATCTGAAGAGGCTGAGACAATGTTATCAACTAAAGCGCCTCTTGCTGTTGGGGGCTGTACCACAGGTAAGTGTTTTTCGTTTAGGGGCGGGTGATTTACGGCAGAAGCCAGCTCTCTGCAGACCCTTACAAGTGTAACATCCAATCCTGTTTCCTCAGTATTGTAGTTCAATTGATTGTGTAAAGCAAGTTTTCTCTCTTTTAGGTGTTTATGGTCAGCGTTGTGCTTGCACAGTCTGAGCAGTCAGTAACTGTGTCTCCAAGTGGATCTGTTAAAACTGACCTGGGATGTCGTGGATTCAATCTTAGTAGACATAGTGTAGCGCTTTTTTAACCTTTCTTTTCTAGGTAGATAAGAGGAAGCACCCTTCGTTTGTATTAATAAACTTGTTGGTATTGTATAATGAGTGGTGAGTTAAGTGTGATTATTTACTCACTGTAACTTGTTTTGTGTAAATTGTTGTTTGTTGACGTCTTTCCTTGTGGTTTTGCTTTCACATACTCAATAATAAAATGGGAGATTAGTGTTTCTTCTTGTTACTCACATAATGGTTTTACCAATTAATTTGGGTTAAAGGGGTCATAGTGGATTGCGATTTTAATGGTTCATTTCTCCTTTGGATTGTTACAAGCCTCTTGGTGCATTGAAGAAGAATTCTTGTTAAATATGCAAATACTGACGTCTCCAAATCCAAAGAGGATATTATTTATAATAAAGTGAAAGACTCGTTTTACGCCACCCTAACCGTAAAAACTGATCATGTTAACACTGGCCCCAAATGTCTATGTCACGATGTTGGTGAAGAATTGCATAACGCCGCCTACCATGTTCACGCAACGAAAGAAGGCATTACCTTTAGTGGTTATACCACCACACATGTTGTGAATAGGTCTGTGTGTGTTTGTTGCCAAAATGAGCGAAACTATCTTTGTTTGGTCTTCCAACAAGATGGACACGAATTGGAAATTCAGTAGTTAAGTTGTATTTTACAACAGTTTTCCAGAGCAGTTCAACCCAAATATTATTATGCTGTGGCTGCGCATTTTATGGAGGACGGTTTTCTGCATTCCTGGAGAAGTATAGACTACAATGCGGCTGTTGTCTGACATCACCAGGTCTGTAAGTAACTAGTTTTGTCAAATTTAAAAGGATTTTTGCCAACTGATAAATTCCAACGCGTGGAGTATTTTAAGCAGCTGTAGAGTAGCACTGGTTTGTCGGTTCTCCAAATCCACAAAAGGCAGACATGGTTTTGTTTCGCTGTGCGATGCAACCAGACACGGTAAAAGACCAGTAATTATGTCCCCACTGGATGCACAAATGCCTCGTTTGTAATGGGTTTTATTGGTTTCCAAACGCGCCGGTGGTTTGACGATTTGGCTACACGTCAGATTTTGCTACTCCATTTAAAACAAGATGTATCAAAAGTTGACAGCCCCCCCCCCCCCCCCCCCACAAATCCTTTATTAACATGTAGGAAAACATAACATGTACTTGTTAGAAAAACAGGGACACGGCTATGATCACAGTATGGGGCGGTAAACATTCGTCCAACGCTGAAGTATTCGGCAATCAAACACAATTGATGCTGGCCCATCAGCGTTACACCGCTTTTCAGGACCGATGAGCTTTGTAAAAATCGACGTGTTTCAAAAGGCGGGGCATAGAGGAGAACCATAATGTACATTATTGTGGAAAAATATGTGTTTTTTGTAACTTTAAACGTTATGAACACATTTCATTACACAAAATAATACTCTTTTAGCAACATCATCTGACTCCCTTAACTTGCATTAATACACATAACAACCAAGTATACTGAAATTAAATTTACTTTAAAATTTAAAGTAAAAGAAAAAAGTTTTGGGGGTTTTTACAACGAAATAAAATAATTTTGGTAAAAAACAATAGGAATTTTCCAAAATTTAAGATAATAAGAATTTATCATAGTTTGTCTAATCTGTTTTCTTTTAATTATCAGGACATATTTAAATTTTAAAGGGAATTAGCGTCTAACTAA
>NW_024879195.1:674432-718348 GCF_018340385.1 Cyprinus carpio
CTATAACTCAAACATACAATGTCCAATCTGCCCCAAACTTCACATATTTGAGAAGACTCCTGACCTGAATATATCTAAATGCCAATATTCAGATATCGCTATAGCGCCACCTGCTGGCAACAGGAAGTGACATGTTTTAAGGCCGTAACCAAACTACTCCTAGAAATTTTATAACATTTTATAATTTCTTTTGGTCAGTCTAATCTAAAGGCCTTTGCGATGTTAAATTGTGAACATCTTGAGGTTTCATTAAAGGGTGTGGCCATGGCGCCGTGACAAAGTTCGATGTCTCGCCATGGGAATAGAAGTTGTTGTAACTCAGGCATAAGATGTCCGATCTTCCCCAAACTTCACATGTTCGAAAAGCAGTCTTGGCCTGAACACATCTGAAGGTCATTATTTCACTATAATCATAGCGCCACCTGCTGGCAACAGGAAATGGCTTGTTTTGCACTAACCTTAAACATGCAATGTCCAATCTGCACCAAACTTCAAATATTTGGAAAGAGTCATGGCCTGAAGATATCTAAAGGCCAACATTCAGTTATAATCATAGCGCCACCTGTTGTCAAAAGGACACCTCATGCCTTATACTAACCTCAAACATTCCATGTTCACTCTGCACTAAATTTCATATGCTTGATAAAAGTGCTGGACTGAAGAAATCTACATGACAAAATCCAGTTATAGTCATAGCGCCACCTACTGACAGCAGGAAGATTGGCACATATAAATGACTTTGACATATTCCTCTTATATTTACCACATTAAACGCATATTTCTCGCCGTTCGCTGTTTCACAAAACATATAAAGTCTTGGTAAAACAAATTACCATTTCCACTTCAACACAACTTTCATCCTTAAAAATTTTGGTAATTCCGTAGATGCATCTCCAGCTGAGTAAACAGTCTAAATTCACGAAAGCTCGTATATGATGGGATGTGTAAGTAAGAGGTTTGAAACAATTATACAACAACAAACTATATTTCCGGTGTAATCTTGATAGATTTTCCAGGTTGAGCTGTATAATGGGTTATATTGTGTTTACTCACACCATTTTGTTTATGTGGAAAAGGGAAATTCAAAATGATGTTTTTTTCTCTAAAAATATTCCACTAGATGTTTAAAACATATACATTAATGGAGATTTTTAATCATTATTGATTGGTTATTCCATCGGAGTTATTCTGTCTGTTTCATAGAAGTTATTCTGATTTCTCTTTGTTTAGAACTTTAATATATGGATAAGTGAAACGTTAAAGTGTTGAGTGAAAACCGTGTGATGTTACAAGACAAGACACATGTAAAGTTATATCCAGATGTTTATTGAAGTTGCTCAAAAGTGTAATATAGAAGAGAAATGGTCAAATGTATTACATTAGCTGACTTAATGGACATACATTTAAATGCTGTGAGTTGAATTATGTATGCATGACCTGTTATGAATGAGTTATACTTCCCTGTTACCTGAAAAGGTTTAAAAAAACAGGAAAAAGTAATTAAAAGAAAGCGCCAGAACGCTGCAGACACTAATGTGTGTTTTCTCATCATTTTATACAGTTGCTATATCTCATCCATCTTTGTTGAGACCGGTTACACGTACAGTACAGCTGTACACCCGCAGGTGCCACTGTCGATGACGACTGTGTCTATCTTTCACTATCTCTTACCAAATTAATATATTAGCAAGCCTAATAAAAACATTAAAAACTATACTATTATTAAAGCAACAGACATAAATGGAGACAAGGGAGTGTCTACAAAAAAAAAAAAAAGACATTTACTGATGTGTGAAACCTCAGGAAACACCTGCGTTTCGCTATTGCCTTTAAAAAAATAAGTGAATGTATAGTTTCATGAGACTTATTTGAATTCTGGTAACTACAAAGCAACCACTAAAATACATTCTGTTAAAGCTAATAACATGTTCATTCAAACATAAATAGAAGACGATACAATCAAGAAATTGCTATACCCTTATGTCTTGTGATATCAAGTGATATCAGAAGCAAATTATGTAACCCTGATGACTAGAAAAGGTTCCAAAATTCTGCTAATGCAACTAAAATTATGACATTATTATGACATTTCAGTAAAACTGCAATGTTCTTATTCACATCACAGTATCACTTGTATTTCTGTCTTGACCCTTTCCATCTTCCTTCACTGTATGAGGGTTTCTGAGGGCTTCTATTAATGTTGCTTCTAGATGGATAAGAGTTGTCTACTTTGATCATAATAATTTCGGGGTTTTGATATTCCCTTTCAATGTCAAAAGATCAAAAAAGGATAAGACGTTGTGACGGGTTGAAGAAGCACACGACACGAGGATAGAGGTGAGTTCCCCGACGGGTGGATTTTATTGACCAGAAAGTGGGGGGAAATGGCCAACGTGATCTCTCTCTCTCGCCTCTCTCTCTCGCTCTCGCTCTCTCTCTCTCTCTCTCTCTTCCTCTCTCTCTCTCTCTCTCGCTCTGTTTCCAGGCCGACGCTGATGAGCGCTCGGGACACCGTGTCACAACGTGTTAAACTTGCTGAGGAAGCCCCAGATAAATTATGTAAGATAACACTATTATTAAAGACTCCACTACAACAGAGACCAGGAACACAGTTAGAGCTGCACCGGTCACAATCACGGCCACTGTGTTTGTCCTACATGCACGTCGACTTCACTAATTGTGGTGTGAAAACTGTGTGAACTACTTTAATAGCACTTTTATTAAATGCATCCTCAAAACCATACAAAAGTAGGGCTGGTAGTTATATATGATTTTATACACAAGGTTAGATTAGATATTTAAATTAAGCATTGAAAATACAAGGTTTATTCCACAAACTGGACCAACATAGGTCTACCTAATAATGAAAAAAAAAAAAATGATATAATAACATTCTGCAGAAAAAGGTAAATTTTTTTTCATCATTAAAAAAAACTAAAGAATATAAACATATAAATTATTGCTCTAATGATGTGATTTATTTAAGCAATACCTCATGATAGAATGATAAAAATATATAAATTATTACTTAATGTGATTAATTTAAGCAATACCACATGAGCAAGCTGTTGTTTGGGATAATTATTTGCTGCACAATGACGTGCTGATATTCAGACCAACAGCACTATTGCAAGTGTGAACAACAGTTCAGTAAACACACGGTTAGGTTACTTACACTTCAGAGGCCAGTTACTTTGTCTGTTTTTGTACAGCCAACCAAAGTAGTTGCGTTGAAATCCCTGCGTCTCTGAGCAACACACAATGGAGATTTGTTTCTGAATGAATCAGTGTTTTCAGCTTGAACATTTGACTCTTTGATTTGATTCAAATAGATGGTTGTTTCTTCCCTCAGTGACTTGAACGAATCAATCAAATAAATGATCATTGACTTACTCATACTGAAGACTGAAAATGTCACTTACAAGATGAGTGATGCAAACATGAAGTCCCATCAGAGTTGGGTGCCCTAAGCACAAATGCTTGGCGGTGCCCCCCCTCCCCTCCCCTCTCCCCCCAACCACCCACCCACCCACCAACCAACCAAAGAAATAACTACCATTCAGAATTTCTTAGGTTAGGTTCTCTTTACTTCCACAATAACTGCTGGCAAATGAATAATTGGAACTGAACAATGTAAACACAGAAAGTTAAAAGTGCAAAAAAAAGTTTAGTGCAAATAACAGTATAAGTGTATGAATTTTATGAAGTATGAATTTTAAAGTGCACATTTTAAACTGCAAATAACTATGCAATTATACACAGTACACACACATATATCATGTAGACACAAACTTTTATTTTGGATGCGATTAATCGAGATTAATATTTTCCCAGACCTAATAATTTTACAACCATGTGAATATGAAAATATACAAACACTGAGATTGTGTTTTTTTTTTTTTTTTTATTGCAGTTTCACCAAACAGATGTCGCCCTTGGCCGAACCGATGAGGACCCCAACGATTGGCCTTCCTTTCCTTCTCAAACAAACTGCATCTTTAACAGCCCAAGTTTGACAATTTCCAATTGTCTGCCAAATTTGACATTGATTGAGGCATAATCGAACAGACCACTGGGAGGTGGGGAAGGGGGGGCACCAGAGGGAGACTGGCACAGAGATTCACCTTTTTCTCGACTAATTTGGTCTAGGCCTATATTACTTTTGTATTGCTTTTTGTATATTAACATGCTTTTTAGAAATATTTTATTTGTTATTTATACTAGTAGCCTATTGTGATGATTTTTTTCACGACCCAGATTTTTTTGTGCCCCCCCCCAAGCCAGTGTTGTAGTCGAGTCACCAACTGTCGAGTCCGAGTCCGAGTCGAGTCTCGAGTCCCAGTGTTCGAGTCCGAGTCCAAGTCCGAGTCACCAAAGAAGAGTCCGAGTCGAGTCCAAGTTGAGTCACCATTACCAGAGTTCGAGTCCGAGTTGAGTCTCGAGTCCCCAGTGTTTGAGTCCGAGTCGAGTCTCGAGTCCCGTATTTGAGTCTGAGTCGAGTATCGAGCTCCCAGTGCCTACATGTCTCCACTCTGGGACCTTCAAAGAACTGATAAAATGTATTGAGTTGGTAGGCATTGAAGTCCATTATATTAAAAAAACATCATGAAATTTTTACCATAAAAAAAAAACAAAATATTCACCATTGTGTGAACTAATCCTTTAACAGGATATCCTGGATGGCATTGGGAGGAGTAAATGATTAGGAAATTTTCATTTTTGTGTGAACTAATCCTTTAACACTGTATTACAGAAATACACTCAGCGAAAAAAAAGAAACGTGTATTTTACAGGACACTGTATTTTAAAGATAAAAATCAACGTAAAAATCGTAAAAAAAAAAAAAAAAAAAAAAAAAAAAAAAAAAAAATCAATACGATATGTCGAGAGAGAGAGAGAGAGAGAGAGAGAGAGAGAGAGAGAGAGAGAGTGCGCGTTTGTGTGTGAGTGACCCGAGTGATTTAGCGTGAGTTCGTTTGTGTGTTCAAGTGAATGTGTGTGTGTGTGTGTGACGGCACGCGACTGGTCAGAAAGCAACGTGTAACGTTAGTCTGACATGTTTCTTGTTCACGACACCACAGGATTTTAGGAGTCAAAATGCGTCATCCATCTGACACAGTGACTATCGCAACAGGCAAAAAAAATCATGTAATCTGATCTGACATGCACGAGCGTAAAGTGAGTGACGTCAGTGAGTGTGTTGTCAAGCAAAGAGAGCGAGCGGTAGCAGCTGTCTGTGAGGGGAAAAAAAAAAAAAAAAAAAGATCCCGGCCGGTCTTGGGGCACGAAACCAGGAAAAGTGTAACACCTTATATAATTTTTTAATAACATATTTAGTCAAAAACAACGTGATGAATGCTCAAGTCCGATTTTATATATCCTCAACTCCGAGTCCAAGTACGAGTCATCAGTCCGGACTGTGATGTTCAGCCCTTAGACAAAGAAAATCTCACAAGCACTCATAAACACTCATTTTTATCTCTATAATATGTTCTTCTAATTGTTTTTTGTTGATTCGCCGCTGTGTTTTAATGTAAAAGGCTGTAGTTTCTGTATGTACACTTTTTTCCCTTCAAGTGTTCAGACGTCTCGCGCTGTCCAGTACGTAGCTACATTGACCTACGACCAGCATGACACCGCCACCGGTTGTCAACCTGCTTGACCAGAGCATGTGGATTCAAGTTCCGCGAGGGGCCATCCTCCACCTTGACGATCTGGCCTTATACCATCTTCCGAGTGAAGAGTACCAATCAGAACTAGAAATCCCATCCTTCTTCAAGAACTACAACTTCACCCCTAGGTCCAGAGTTAGAACTATGGATTGAAAAAGGGGGCCTCAGCTCATTGACATTGCTCCTGTCGACGCAGCCCTCCAAGCCTTGTCTCGATCACCCATCCTGAACACCTCACCTGTTAGTCCAAGCCTGGACTGCAGCTGACACAGCACTGTGCATCTCCATGGTCATCGGCCACACCCTGACCCTTGGTGTGGCCTTCATCCTATACAGGAAACTCAACGAGATGCGAACCTCTGCAGCCAAACTCAAGACAACCCTGACTGGAGGTCTCCGATGGAAACCACGGATGGAAGGTACCACACCAGAAACGGATACGGACCTCATCGAGCTGGGTCGTCAGCCCTAACAAACACCTGCTCTCCGACTGTCATGATTCACCTGCCATCCAACCATTGTGATTGGTGTTGTCCGATAATGACCACAGGGGATCATCCGACCACAAAGGGGGAATGTAACACTAATGAGCGGATGGTATTCAACCATCTGTTTCATATTAATGAATCCTGACTCTCTAACACATACTGCACTCAGAGACAAGAAACTTACAAAAAAAAAAAAAAGATAGGACTTTTGTTTACACATCCGCCAACATAAAAACCCCCCACTCAGGCGCCGCGATGTCGACGACATCTCAGCCCTCGTGACATTTATTACACCTTCGAGATGATCCAGAGACACTCTCGTGAGCATCAAAGGAAAAGACAATCACCCGCCCTTTTACTCACAGCACGACGACATTCCAGACACACACACACACCCACACGAGCATTTTCTGGCTCACACAGGAACACTTTTGATAAAACTACCTCTAAATGTATTAAATGTATCTCTTTATTTGCTTAGATGTCTTCACGTGATATAGTTGAATAGATATAATGTTACTGTGTGTTTAATCAAACTTTATATGCCTGTAGTTAGGAACAACTCTGTATCTCTGTATCCCTGACTCACAAAGTTATAGTTTATGGTGTCTGTATGATCGTAGAAACCCGACTGTGACGAATCTCAACGGCAAATTACAAAAAAGATGCATTGTTTCAGAAGTGCAATCTTTCTGAGGAAAAAATGTATAATTTTGTCATCGCCATAAATTAGACCAGTGGGCGGAAATCAGCAGACAAAGAAGATTTTTTTCCGCCGCCTCAGTTTCTCACACCTCATTGGTTCATAAGGTGACATAGGTGTGAACCAACCTTTCAATAAAAACAAAGGAAAACCCTTGCTCGTGGCATTCCGCCAGAGAAAGAGGAGGGTTTCCCAGCTTTGCGATCGGACTTCTCAAGAAGTCCCTCCGTTTGTTCTTCTTTACTTTTTCGTTTTATCTTAGTTTTTCTTTATTGTCTTCTGATATTTGACTTCGTTCAATTGTCCTCACGAGCCAAACGAACTTAAGTCTAATCATCTTTTGGCAAAGTTTACATTCGCTTTAACCACGAACTCACGCATCATCAGCTCCGGAACGGACAACGCAGAAGATACAACAACGGACAATTTGAGCTCAGCTACACACAAGAGCCAGATCAAAGCAAGTACTTTCTTATATCGCAACTTAAAAATTGCTGTTTAAGGTTGTCTAGGCTATTCCACTTTTGTGAAATTATCCAATGACTTGGAGTCTCTCACAAAGTTAACTGTTTGAAAATTGTCACTCCGAGATCTGCCTTCCCTCTTTCTCTCTCTCTCTTTCTCTCTCTCTCTTTCTCTTCCTCTCTATCTCATTACTATTTTCGTTTGATTGTCTTGTTTAAATTGTATTTGTTTGTTTTTGCTATATACTCATATTTACTCTGTGTGAATTGTAGTTATGTACTCTTTAGTCCGCTTTTATTAAATACCATAATTTGCTTGAATTGAACCGTTTTATTGCTCATCAAGATCGAAGTCCCTGAATCGTGTGATCTAAGCTACAAGCTTTGTTTTCTAGGAATTACTATTCAGTAATCTAAATACTACAGACACAGAAAATATTGTTCTTCCTGATCAGAAGATTAATATTTCTTGGAGTTTGTAAGAAGGGTATTTTTATTGATATTTGATAAGGGAGTCTAGCATCCAGTTCGCGGGACGAACAGATTGTCTAGATAACTTACATTAATTCTAGTAAAGATTACCTTTAAATGATTAAATATTCCCTCTTTGGGTAATTTAATATTTGTAAGCAATAAGCACATCATATTCATAGACTCATTGAAACAAACAATGAAATATATTCTTTGGTCTGTTTGCCAACTCGCCTTTGCAACAGCACCATTACTTCAAATGAGTTATACTTGCCCTCTGAGAAATCCTGAAAACATTGTTATAAATTGAAGCAACAGCTCCCCCCCTTTACCTTTTTGGACGTGCCTCATGTTTATAACAGTAATCTTGGGGGGTAGACTCATTTAAGCTTTATCATTTGTCAGGTTTTAGCCAGGTTTCTGTCAAACAGACAGCATCTAGATTATGATCAGTGATCATATTTACAAAAAGTGTTTTCGTATTAAGGGACCTGATATTCAATAAGCCAAGCTTTATCATTTGTTTACCCGTATTGCATCTGTTTTTTTTATTTGTTGAACCTCAATTAAAGTGTTGCTCTAAAATTGGTTTGGATGTTTTTTGTATTTTCTAGCCCGGGGAACAGACACAGTCTCTATAGTGTGATATCTATCTAGGTGAAAGAGTCTCTATGTGACGTGAGGCGCTTGGAGACAGACAGGTTTAGCCAGTCTGTCTGCTTCCTGACCTGGGCCCCAGTTAGTCAAGTACAAACTCTAAGACTATGTGCCATATTTCTAGAGAGAAGAGCGGCACCACCCCAGGAGGGATGAAGACCATCTCTTTTCAACAGGTCAGGTCTGCCCCAAAAGCTCATCCAATTGTCTATGAAACCTATGTTATTCTGCAGGCACCACTTAGACATCCAGCCATTGAGTGATGACAGTCTGCTATGTATCTCATTACCACGGTAAGCAGGGAGGGACCAGAGCATATTACAGTGTCTGACATCGTGCTTGCAAGTTCACACACCTCTTTAAGGTTATTTTTAGTGATCTCTGACTGGCGAAGTCGAACATCATTAGCACCGGCGTGAATAACATCTTTCTGTATTTATGTTTAGCATTAGCCAGCACTTTTAAATTTGCCAAGATGTCAGGTGCTCTGGCTCCCCGTAACATTGGACTATGGTGGCTGGTGTCTCTATTTTCATGTTCCATACAATAGAATCGCCAATGACTAGAGCACTTTCATCAGGTTTTCTCAGTGGGTGCTTCACTGAGTGGGGAGAACCTGTTTAATGTTTTGATCGAACAGAAGAGTGGTGTTTAGACCCACGACTATGCCGTCTCACAGTCATCCAGTTGCCCTGCTGCAAAGGCCCTGTTACCGGAACCGAACAATGTACAGGACTCCCTGAGCTAGACGCATCCAAAGCCATATCTAGACCCCTCACATTCTTACTGTCCTCAATTAAAGTTTGGATGCGTGTCTGTAAAGAAAACGGAGGAGAGAGAGAGAAATAGAGACAGACAGACAGAGATAGATAAACTATACATGTACAGACAGAGATAGATAAACTATACATGTGGCAAGCAGTGCAAATAACAATAGCAGGAGAATCCATTACTCACCATGCTTGATGAAAGATTCTTAGCACAGTTGTTTGAGGACCTTGTGAAAAATCGGAGAGAGAGTAGCGAGAGA
Organism: Cyprinus carpio; assembly: GCF_018340385.1. Lineage (NCBI taxonomy): Eukaryota > Metazoa > Chordata > Actinopteri > Cypriniformes > Cyprinidae > Cyprinus > Cyprinus carpio. The sequence continues at coordinate 683,918 of NW_024879195.1, forward strand.
GAGGAGAGGAGAAAAGGAAACAGCGATAGGCACAAATGGAAACGCTAATGACAAGCTAACGAGTGCTAACGCGATGCAGCGTAATAAAATAATACAATAATTTTCAGAGGTTTTTTGACAATAATGTGCTCAACTCATTTCACTTTATGACAATGTATTTAAATGTATGTTACCAGGTATTAATTGTATTGAATTAAATCAGCCTGCTCTTGTCACACTCTGTGTTGGAGAGGAACGATGGAAACAAGGAATAGCAAACACAGTTTTAATACAATCCAAACACAGGATGCATCCACACTGGAAATGGCAGGAAACACACAAACATAATGAGTAGACCCGACAAACACTGACTGAACGGACAGGACCTTAAATACACAGACAATTGAGGGAATTGGGAGGAACACAGTGAAACAATGGAACAAATTCAAACTAAACGAAGACAGGAATATGGACAAATAAGTAAAAACCGGACCAGAAACAGAACATAAACCAAACCTAAACCAAACAGAACATAAACGTGACATTAAAAGACCAGTTGAATCTTTACAGCTGGTCTGCACATCCTCTGAATTTTCATTCAGTAGCTGTGCTGCAGCTTTTGTGAGAGAAATCCCTGGAAAAGGACGGAGTGGATTGCATTCACCCATTTATCCTCTTCTTACATCTTCTATTCCCAGTCAGTCCAGGTCAGGTTCACAATGTCCAGAGATGACTGTACCAAAAGATGAACAGCGTCAAGACTGAAGACACTGCTGTGTATTATTGTTCAATAACACAGTGAATGAGTTCAGGGACAAAGCAATACAAAAACAACTTCTTCATACCTATATTGCAGATGCTGGAAAACTCAATCTAGTGTTTATAAAAGTAATTTCTAGTGCTTGAAACTCATCAGATATGCTGATATACAGACCATGATCCCTGAGGCTTTTCAACATTTGTATCACCCTGCTTGTTTGCGTGTTCCAGACAGACTGTCAGCATTGGTGCTGCAGAATTTAATGACACTTCCTGCAGGTTACATAGTTTCGCCAATAGGTGGCGACAAGTTACAAGTCTTTATGAACCAGTGAGTGATTCACTCAAAAACTGAATTATTCAGGAACAAAACAACTAGTTGTAGAGGCTTGACTGTTCTTCGATGGCATTGACAGAGGAAAAACAAAGTAAATGGCAATACTGACAGAATTTGTTTAATATGTTTCATAAAAATTAGTTGTGCTCATGCTGTTTTATTACCAAGAGGTGTCTGTTGTGAAGTTTTTGGTATATGGATTTATTTGGCACATTTTTTAAAAATCTTTCACTATATAATTTTGTGTTGATAAACATCAAATTAAAAGACCTAGAATATACAAAAGATATATAAAGAGGTTTCTCAGTTTTATTTTACAAATTGCTATGCAGTGTTTAAAATAAACAAAAATATAAAAAAAGAAGAAGAAAATAAAAAAAAGGCTACAAAATAAAAACATGCATGCATCTCAAATGACCAATAAGAATCTCTAAATAGGCCTTCATATTATCAAAACACCAAATTTCAGGGTCCTGCCCTGACAATCATCCCTTGTTTAGTCCTTGTCTAGTCCTCATTTACTTGATTGTGCTCACCTGATCCTCATGTGCACTATTCACCTTACACTCACTTGTCTAGTCCTCATTTACTTGATTGTGCTCACCTGATCCTCATGTGCCCTAGTCTCTTTATATTGTGCACCTTACCCTTATTTCTCTGCTGGTTTGTTGTGTGTATCCTTTGTGTGTGAGTATTGCTGGGGCAATGTTCGTGTTCGTGTTCATGTTCATGTTTGGCAGATGAACAAATTCAGAGTTACAGGATTAGTTTTGAGTTGACAAAACCAAATAACTCCAATCTGGCTTTGTTGGTACCATGATGCTGGTCATCAACTTTCTTTGTCAACTCAGACTTTGATCCTGAGTTTGTGGAGCAAATGCACATGAATGTGTGACATCACTGGCGAACAGCCAATCACAAGCCTTGGTTAAAGGTTTTGCTAAAGGTTAAGAGATTAAAGAATATGATGAATGTAACTGCTTTTACAGTGAAAAAATACTTGTTCATAAAAGAGGACAAATAAAGAAATTATCTTGCTTTATCAGTGCAGTCACAAGTGAAACATTATATACAGCAATAGAGATTCAAACATGTAAGGTCACAGTCATTTTGAAAGCATTATTTATTGATTCTACAGCTTATTTATATTACAAACAATCTGTATATATTAACATTTATTTAAAATAAATTATTACTGAAATTAAACTAAAATTGTGGTGTAATGGATTAATAATAATATAAATCATATAATTATATAAATCATATAAAATAACTCTGTAATTATCATTAAAGGCCGAGGTTTTTTTTTATATTTTATTATTTTTTTTTATATATATATATATATATATATATATATATATATATATATATATACACTAGTGACCTTTAATTTGGAGCAAGTTAAACTGGGGGAGTGACATTGAAATAAGCTTCATAACTGTTAACAGAAGTTTTAAGGCATAACTTATAACAAATTCTTTCATTGCAATTTTCAGGTGGTGTTTTCTGTGTTGAGCTCACTCAACAACCTCCATTTATGGTTGTGAAACCTCAAGAATCATTCTCCATCTCCTGCAGGATTTCAGAATCAAGCTATTGCATTAATTGGATCCGTCAACCCACTGAAAAAGCAATGGAATGGCTCGGATATCTTTGTAGTGGTGGTAGCACTGGAACTACATACTCAGTCAAAAAGAAGATCAGTTTCACTCAGGACACATCCAAAAACACAGTGTTTCTACAGGGGAAGAATTTTGAGACTGAGGACTCAACTGTGTATTACCACCGCTCTGTACAAAAAATAGTCCTAAACACATTAAACAAATGAACATCAGCTTAATTGGTTTTATTCAACTCGAAATATTAAACATGACTATACCAACAAAAGTTATTTTTGTGGTTAAGATCAGGTATAAATAATTCTTTAAGGTAACAACTGCACATTTTCACTCATTACAGTGTATTATACAATTCCACTTATAAACCATATCTTATCTGTGTGAGTGCAGTGAGATTTTTTTTTTTCCACTGAACCAGGATAGAACCATTATAACCACAAAAAGACCAGACTTTCAAGACTTGCTTTTATAAATCAAGTATACAAAATCAGACAAATAATTTAGCATTATCATTAATAATTACCATAAGAACTAATATCAGATGTTTGCATCAATGCAAATCTCCACCCTTAACAGGAGCACACAGACATAATAAAAGCTCTTTGCGTTTTACAAAGCCATAGCACAGTGAAAATACAAGCAGCATCATGTACTTTACATCAGCACTGCTTGTTTTAGCAGCTGCACCCTGTGAGTATACTACTGTATATATATATATAGAGAGAGAGAGAGAGAGAGAGAGAGCGAGCGTCTGCCCTTTGAAATTTTATTCTAAAATTAGCACTTTTATCAGGCTCCCATGTGTAGCTTCTAAGTGCCGTTTGAAATTTTCTTCTAAAATGAGCACTTTTATCAGGCTCCCATGTGTAGGTTCAGCAATTTCACTTTGTTGGCAATGGATAGTTTATTTTTTTTTTTTTTTCCCATTAATGTAAAATAACTGAACATAAACATAGGAGCCTGAGAAAATAACCATTCATGTACTACTGAAATTTGTTGTTCGTAGGTCTTTTCTGCATTGAGCTGGATCAGCCTCCTGTAAAGGTAGTAAAACCAGGGGAAACGTTTACTATCTCCTGTAAGATCACTGGATATTCAGCATCAGGAGGTGGCTACTACACAAACTGGATCAGACATTCAAGTGGAAAACCGATGGAATGGATTGGATATTTCTACACTTCCAGTAGCAATGTTGTCAAAGATTCTCTCAAAAATAAGATTAGTTTCTCTTCTGAATCCTCCAGCAACACAGTTATTTTAACAGGAAAAAACTTCAACACTGATAGACGCAGCTGTGTATTACTGTGCTCGTGATGCACTGTGCTACAACCTGCCACAGGACCTGTACAAAAAAACCCCCCGTTTCATATTACACATTTTTCAATAAAACAAAGTTATACATTGCAAATCCTTTCCATATTAAACGTGACGTAATTCCACAGTCAATATGGCAAAATCAAAGCAAATAAATAAATAAATACTGCAGACTGAATGGGTCAGGTGATGTTTTAGCCTTTGTAAATCAGTTATATTTTTTATTAAATTAATCTGCTAAATGTAAGGTAACAACCTTGGGTGCACAATTGACCCCCATTTAAGAATAATTTAGATCCCAGAAGAGGACATCCTTTCATGATAAAAAAAAAAAAAAAAAACTGCCACTCAGGTTTTGTTTGATTGAGCACTCTGTGTGTCCCCATGCATGAGCAAATATATCAACACAAACTCAACTGCCACATTTTCTATTTACACAACTGGTAAATGAGTGATTTATCTGAAGAGGAGAGACAATGTTCTCCATAAAGCTCCTTCTGCTGTTGGTGGCTGTACACACGTGAGTGTTTTTTAGTTTAGGGGGTTTTATTTAGGCAGCTCTGCCAGACTTACAATGTACGACATCCAATCCTGTTTCATCAGTATTGTAGTTCATTTGATGTGTAAAGCATGTTTTCTCTCTGTTTTAGAGTGTTTATTGTCAGGTTGTGTCTTGCACAGTCTGAGCAGTCATCCGTAACTGTGTCTCCAAGTGGATCTGTTAAACTGACCTGTGCATGTAAGTGGATTCACTCTTAGTAGACATAGTGTAGCGCTTTTTAACCTTTCTTTTCTAGGTAGATAAGAGAGCACCCTTAGTTTGTATTAATAAACTTGGTATTGTATACTGAGTGGTGAGTTAAACTGAGATCATTTACTCACTGGAACTTTGTTTTTGTGTGTAACTGTGTTTTGTTACGTCTTTCCATTGGGTTGCTTCACATACTCAATAATAAAATGGGAGCTTAGTGTTTCTCTTGTTACTAAAATAATGGTTTTACCAATAAGTTTGGTTTAAAGGGGTCATATGATGCGATTTAAACTGTTTCCTTTCTCTTTGGAGTGTTACAAGCTCTTGGTGCATGAAGAAGATCTGTAAAGTTGCAAATACTAAAGTCTCAAATCCAAAGAGATATTCTTTATAAAAGTTAAGACTCGTTTACGCCCCCCTAAAACTGCTCATTTAAACATGCCCGCAAATGTCTATGTCACGATGTGGGAAGATTTGCATAACGCCGCCTAAATGTTCACGCAAAGAAAGAAGGCATAACTTTATTGTTTCTACCACCACCATGTTGTGAATAGGCTGTGTGTTTTGTTGCAAAAGCGAAACTACTTTGTTTGGTCTTCCAAAAGATGACACGACTTGAAAATCAGTAGTTAAGTTGTATTTACAACAGTTTTTTCCAGAGCAGTTTTCAAACCCAAATATTATTATGTGTGCTGCGCATTTTATGGAGGACTGTTTCCTGATCCTGGAAGAGTAGACTACAATGCCGGCTGTTCTGACTCACAGTCTGTAAGTAACTTATGTTTTCAAATTTAAAGGATTTGCCACTGATAATTCAAACGCGAGTTTTAAGCAGTGTAGAGTAGCACTTGTTTGTCGTTTCTCCAATCACAAATGCAGACATGGTTTTGTTTACGCTGTGCGATGCAAAGCAACACGTAAAAAGACAGTAATTATGTCCCCACTGGATGCAACAAATGCCTCGTTTGTAATGGGTTTTATTGGTTTTGCCAAACGCGCCGGTGTTCTGGACGATTTGTGCTACCATGTCAGATTTTGCTACCTCCCATTAAAACAGATGGGAAGTAAAATTTGGAAGCAAAAATCCTTTATTAACATGTAGAAACATTACACATGTACTTGTTAGAAAACAGGGACACGGCATGATCACAGTATGGGGCGTAACATTTCCGTCACACGCTTGAAGTATTCGGCCAATCACAACACACTTGATAGCTGGCCAATCAGCGTACACCTCGCTTTTCAGACCGATGAGCTTTGTAAAAATCAACGTGTTTCAAAAAGGCGGGGCATAGAGGAGAAACAATAATGTACATTATGTGGAAAATAATGTGTTTTTTGTACCTTAAACCGTATGAACACATTTCATTACACAAAATAATACTCTTTTTAGCAACATCATATGACTCCTTTAACTTGAATTAATACACATAACACACTCAAGTATACTGAAATTAACAATTTACTTAAATTAATGTAAAAGAATCAAGTTTCAGGGTTTTCACAACGTAAAATAAAATAATTAGGTAAATAAACAATAGGAATTTCACAAAATTCACAGATAATAAGAATTTCATCATAGTTTTTGTCTAATCTGTTATTCTTTTACTATTATCAGGACATATTCAATTTAAGGCAATTAGCTCTAACTTAGCTATGTGGCATTAGTTTGTTCTGATAAATAGCTGGCACTCTCTTTTTCTGTGTGGAGCATTAAAGTATTCTATCTTGGAACTTGTACTCGTCAAGGCCTTTCTATAGTCTGATGTGTTTTATGTACTTCCTGTCTATAGACATGAGTTCCTCTCCGGATTTACTCCTAAACTTCATCAGTGTTTGGACTTGGAGGTTATAATTACTACAGTTCTGTTAAAATTTAGTTTGTGCCCCGTGATGTCTGCTTTAAAGTCATGCCAAATGTGGCTCTCACCTCATCTTTACACAGGTCCACTCTTTGGATTAGCGCTATAATGAATGCAGGCTCTATCACGCTGATGTATACATAGTCATTCTCCCATTTGAGTTCTAGGCAAGAATTGGCTCAAAGTTATAATCAAGGCTTGTTTATTTTTTCATCTACTGGTGGTGGTTCATTCTGTTTCCTCATACCTATTGAATTTAGTCTTTACTTAGCTATTGCGGCCTTTACATTACAGAGACTATTGTGGAAACTTTGCATAACTCTGCTATGGTGGTCATCAGGTAAGTTTTGTCCATTACTGTTTATGAAGTTCGGCCTATCGTGGCATCACATATCACGGCCTATCCAGCCTATCAAGTTTCTCTTCTACTTATGGTCATGCTGTGATCTGGCTCATTTTCTATTTTTTGGTGGAATAAGTTTCCTCTGTGGGTTCTGGCAGTTAGCTGGAGTTCCTATCAAGCGTGCACAGGAGTCTAGCCTAAAGAATGTTTATGTATCTGTGTATATGCTCTTTCTTAAGTCTGACAGAACCCTTAATTCTACCTCTATCATTTAACCTAAAACTAATGGCCTCTCTTACACAATGCAGTGATTTAGAATTCCTGTAATCCGCCATCAAGCTGCTATGTTCTGTCAAGATCAGACTCTAAAACTATTTCACATAATACTCAAGTACCAGTATGATACTCTTAGCAAACTACTGGTGGTGGTTACTTCTCACATGCTCCGCATGTCCAGTCCAGTCTATCAGTGCTTTTCATATACAATGGCCTATTGTGGTCATCTACACATGAAGCTTTCACATCACATAGTTTATAGAAAAATACGCAGGCTATCAGTATAATTTCAGCCCATCGGGCCTTCACTTTAACATGGCCTATTGAGGCTTCACATTACTCACCCTTTGCTCAGTTTTTGGCCTATTGTGACGATCAGGTAAGTGTGACTATTATTTTTACGTAACTGTCTATTATTCTCCTTCGCAAAATTGGCCTGTAAATCAGAGGTGGAAAGAGTATGAAAATATTATACTTAAGTAAAAGTACCATTACATTAATGAAATCTTTTGCTAATTCAATATTTCGATGCAAATGAACTGATGTCTGTTTCATATTTAAAACAGCTACACTGTGGAGTGGGAGGAACTCATCACCAGCTCAACCTTCATATAACCATGTTCACTTCATTTCTCTTGCTGTGGCTGGACTGCTGTGTCTCGTAAGTAAATCCCTGGATAAATAATAACAGTTTTTAGTGTAAAATATTCACTATTCTAAATGTTGTGTTTATCCACAGGTATTGACTGTCAGGTTGTGCTCACACAGTCTGAACAGTCAGTAGTTGTGTCTCCAGGTGCTTCCTACAAACTGACCTGTGCCTGCAGTGGGTTTACTGTTAGTAGCACTAGCATGCACTGGATCCGTCAGGTACCTGGAAAAGGACTGGAATGGATTATTTATTATTATTCAGATTCTTATAAGAGCTCAGCTCAGTCAGTGCAGGGCAGATTCACAGCATCTAAGGACAGCTCTCTAATCTCTTTCTGCATATGAATCAGCTGAAGACTGAAGACACTGCGGTGTATTACTGTGCAACAGAGACACAGTGGAAACACAAATACAGGCAGCTGTTCAAAAACTCATCACGAGAAATGGAGTAGACATTCAAGTTATGCAAGCTGAACATTTGTAATCCTTACCCACAGAATAAGCATGACACTGATACTACACACGTAAAAATAATAAGGTGCTTAAAAGGTTCTTCCCAGCAATGCCATAGAAGAACCATTTTTGGTTCCACAAAGAACCATTCAGTCAAAGGTTCTCTTTGTTACCTTTTTAAAATCTAAAGAACAGGCCCAGAGACCGCCCTCACAGGCCCACCTTTTACAGCCCCGTTGCCATCCAGTTTTCATAATTTACTTTATTTTTACTTTCGTTTATAAGGTTAAGCAGAATTCCGACATTGAAAAACACCACTGAACCTGAAATCATAAAATCAATAATTGGCCTTCTCTGGTCTTCTTCTTCTTCCCTCTCTTCTTCTTCGTCTTTCGACCAATTTTAAAATGTACGCTCCATCTACGGTCGTGACTCAGGTATGCTATTATCATTTTTTTTACAACTGATCTGGCTTCCGGTGTTCCTAAACCAGACTATCAAAAATCACACATAAAAATCCCAGAGAAACTAAAAGACTACACTGCCAGATGAGAACGGGTGAAAACTTTTCATTTTACAATAGCAACTCCCTCGCAACCACACCGGGTTAACCCATACAAACACAAGCACTAGGCAACCCCAATGGCTCACACCACACCACCAGTAACCTACGCCAAAACACACTAGCACCCACTCAGGGTACGACCTTACAAACAAACCAGCATAGTGACAACACCGATCAAACGGCCCTGGGTACCTTAGCAAACCAGCAAATAAGCGCCAACAACCCCTAGAAAACCAACCTTGAGTAATGTAGCCAGCAGCCATAATGCAACAGCCCGTAGCAACCGACCTGAGTAACCAATTAAACACACCACATAGTAAGACCCCTTGAAACCACCAAAAATTAACTTAGGCCACCACATAGTAACAACATAGCAAGCAACAGAAAGTCTCCTTACAGTACTCATTGCAAACAAAAAACCTAACAACCACACTGAACACCCTATGCAACCACATCGCAGCACACCCTAGCAACATCCCAGCACATAAGCAACGTGCAGCGGGGGGCAACCGCCTTTTGAACCCCACGAAGTAGTCTATACAACCACATATTCAATACACCTTAAGCCAACTACACACAGGTACACCCCCTGTAGAAAAGGAAACACCTAAAAACAACCCATCCTAGAAGCCACACCTCAGCATAGCCCATCGCCCTGTAAGTACGGAGTGGAATTCGAGCTGGTTTCTACACTATACCAGATAGCACAAAACGTTTGTCAAAGATTCTCTGAAAAATCAAGAATCAAGTTTCTCCTCTGCTGAGAATCCTCCAGGAACGCAATTATTGTTAACCTGGAAAAAACATTACACACCTGACAGGACACACGCTGTGGTATTACTGTTCTTGTGATAAAACTGTAGCCATACAAACTTCCGCCAGAACTGTAAAAAAAACCTCTGCACCTGAACACATATTAACATAGTATTTATTTAATTTTGACACTTTCATAGTGCCTTATCTTCAACGTTTTTTTGAAGCATTAATAATAACATAGTTTGCTTACTGAACAATAGAAACAATAACAACCATGAATACTAACAACAAATAAATCCATCCTCAACATCAAACACTAATTGTGCTTAATTTACCACATGTAGAACAATTGTAAAACAACCACAAGATGCAAAGCATTCTTGGAGAAATCCCATATACCGGTTCTATCCTCCACAGGGTTGACTTATGTCAGATGGCTCTGAGCATGACACTTACCATAGGACATCTAGGCACAGCTGGTAATAATGATTCGACATAATTTCTCCTCTAAATAAAGTTCATTTTTTCGCGTAATTAGAGATCTGATAGAAATAGCTCCTTAAGAGTATCAGTTGGTGTGGTTTTTACAGTTGTAACATATACATATCCACAAATCATACTATCTCACTATACAGTCACAACAACTAAATACATGATTTGGTAAAATAAATGCATAGATTCTCAGCTAACTGGTCCCCTGTCGGATCCTCTCACTTCTTAAAAAGACCCTCTTTCCCTGTGAGTTGTGGAGGGGGGGGCGGGATAACAGTGCGCGTCTAAACACTTGTTCCTGTTCTAAAACGCAAAAAGAAAAAACGCAAACCAAACCAAATTCACCTCTTACTGAATCCAATAATTTGTCACAAATAACAACATGACAACAACAATCTGTAGCTACTGTGACATCAAACCTGTCTAAAACACCTCATCTTCAGATAGATTTTTACATCCATGCAAATCTCCACCTTCTCATCTTGTAAACAGAAACACACAGCGACATCATAAAGCGCTCTTTGTGATTTACAGAGCAGACGTAGAAATAAACAACCAGCCATCATGTACTGCATATCAGTATACCGGCTAGTTTTGGCATGCTGCCTGACACATAGTGAGTATCACCACCCGAACATCATATATTCAGATGTGGGACACTTCAATTTGTATTACGCTAACTGCATTTTAATCAATTGCGTCACTTGCAAGGTCTTTTCTGTAGTTGGAGACCTGGATCAGCCTCCCTGTCATGGTTTGTGAAAACCAGGGAGGAAAGAAACAGTTACCAATACTTCGCTGCGTAAGGATCACTGCGATATTCAGCCTGCCAGTGGAGGCTACACAAACTGGGATCAGACATGTCAAGTGGAAAACGCATTGGGAATGGATTGGCATCTTTGTATAGTTCACAGGTAGCAACTCGTTGTCACAGATTCTCAACATCAACAATAAGATCAGATGTTCCTCATTCCTGAATCCTTCCAGCAAACACAGTTATATTTAACAGGACACTGAAGTTTCAACACTGAGGACAACAGCGTGTGTACATTATTTCGTGCTCGTGATGCACCATATCGCACCCAACAAACTGCCACAGGACGTGAAACAAAATACTAAACACAATGTTTATTTTCAATAAACAGTTTCCTTTTCAATATTAACAAGTACACACATCTTCACCACAAAACCACAGTATTGCAAAAGATCAGACGCAAGCCAATAAAAACAATTATACAACTATAACTAGGTTATATGACACATATGTATTATGTTAGAATCCATTTAGCACATTGTGTAAGTCGCAATTTGTTTGTTTTGTACTCATTCTGTTTAGGTGTTTATTATTCAAAAGGTTATCGTCGCTCGACACAAGTCTGAAACGAGAGCAGCGTAGTTTGTGTCTCCAGGTGCTAAATCTACCAAAAAAAAAACGGACCTCATTACCCTGCAGTGGGTGTTACTGGTAAGATACAACTAAACATGATACTCAAAGAGGAATCCGTCAGGAGCCACCTGGAAAAAGGGACTGGAATGGCTTATTTTATTATTTATTCAGATTCGTGACAAAGGATCAGCTCAGTCAGTGCACGGGCAGATTCCAATGGCATCCACAGACCAGCTCTAATCGGCTAGCTGCACATGGAGTCAAGTTAAAGACTGAAGCACACTGCAGTGTAGTTACTGCTGCAAACAGATTCACTTTTCCTTCTGATTTCTCATACAGCCATCCCTTATCAACCAAACTCAGGAGGGGGCAGAAATGGAGAGTGATGGGATGTATTTTAAATAAAACAAATGATATTTTTGGTTGAGAAAAAAGATTGTTTGATGAAGCTGGTTATTTCATTTATGATCATTTACCAGTTATTCAAATTACATGTCATACAGTTATAAAGGCCAGGCTAAAAAGGAGCAACATCATCAGCAGTATGCTCTTCCTGAGATGAAGTTATAGTTAGATGAGCACTAATAATATCTCTATAAGACACATTCGAAGTCAGTTCATTTCAACTTACGAGAACAGGATTTCACCTTCCAGTAACAGAACCATAAAGTAAAATCACTCGTCTCTTTTCAAATCCTACATGTTGTTCTTTCTTCTGAAAACAAAAGGCAATAAGGAGGTTCGCACAAGTCATAATGACCACGTAATATTACATTAATGACTGTTACATTTTTTTTCTCTGTACGTTTGGAGTATGACAGAAATCAGACCACTTTAATTTTCTTTGAAAAAACAGCCACCATATTCACATTTAACTTTCTGTAGAGCTACCACATAAAAAAAAACTCCAATTCAACAGAGTATTGAACATGATGTAAAATGATGACTAAATGAGTGCACCATTCATTGCGTGCTGACCATCTTCTCAATAGTTTACCCTGACCAACACACCACATAGTCCCTACTCAAGTGCAAATTCTCCAGTCAATTATTATATATCCCTCACCCACCACTTGAATTGTATAAACTATCATCTTGATGTTGCCAAACAGAAGCTGGCAAGAAGAACCAACTCAATCAAATCCATTTTTATCTGTTTATGACTTCCATTGAGGTCTTGTCACAGTCTTGTGAGTACTCCCAATCTTGAAAGGTTTATGTTTTTGTTTGGTTTTTATTAGCCATTATTATCCACAAACATTCATTTAGTAACACAAAAAAAAAAAGCAACCACATACTCAAATGTAATTTTTTTTTTTTTTTGGTTGTTTATAATTTGCAGATGTGTACATCGCCGCGTTGAACCCAACCAAAACCTGGAGAATATATAATTAACAACCATATTCTTGTAAAAATGTCTGGATATGAATAAACAAATTTTAATCGAGGTAAATGAGTAAATCAATAAATAGGTAAATTATAAATATACATCCTGGGTATGCGGTTGTGGAGACTCAGTAAATGATTGCCACTGTTTAAATTCAAGTACATTCCTAACTGAATATTTAATAAATTATGCAAATTCATGACCTTCTTAAAACCCTTCATAATCAGTTCTGTTCATTGTAACAGCTCGACCGAGACTCAAGTAGTTTACAACAAAGAGACATGCAGGACTGAAAATAAACTATTAATGTATCAGAATCACTGAAGCAATTGACAAACTTCACCACAATTCACAAAAGTATATTTAGAAATGTATGTTAAAACATTTCAAAAACTTCCATCATAAGCAGTCTTCCTCAAATAAATGAGGTGACTAAAGGTCTGGATTAAACTAAGACATAGTAGAAAACTTATAAAGAATTCAAGATTTCAAACTCCTGCAGGTTGATCAATCAGCAAATAATACAAACCTTACAGTTTTCTGAATATACTGGACCATTACATAGAAAACCCAAAAATATATGGGAATATCCATCCAGACTATAATGCAATGTATTTTGAATAACCACTCTTATAGGAGACCCTGATTGCAACATCTATTTTCACTACCCTGCATATGCACATATAATACTATATGAGTTGATACAATATAAACCAATCGCAAAATAGAAGAAAAAAACATGCCACATACACGAAAAACCGCTCAACGTTTTCAATGTGATAGCTTTATTGAAATAATTAATTTGGTATTAATCTACTTCATCGAGTTAATGCTCAGTAGGGTTTAAATGCTCATTCAAACCTTTGTTATAAGGACTGTTTTTTACATGTGGTAATACGATCATAGAAGAAAAAAAGGACAACAGGACCCCAAAAGGCCAATAATTTGTAGCGTATCAGGTACACTATATAAATGTGCACATATATATACCATAGAAAAATTAGGGTTTTTTTTTAATCTATTTTATACATGACACAGTAAAATAAATTGTTCATTTTAACTTGGCCGTTACATCTACTTAATATTTATTGGTGTTGCTCGAATATACAAGTTTAAAACAATTATGTCTTTCTAAAGTTAATATTTCAAATAAATTAATATTTATCCTATATTCATTATTTTCAATTAAGATTAAATTGTCACTCATATTTATTCAATTATTTGATTGAAATTTGTCACTATTATTTTTCCCCAGGGTGATCTCAGACCATGTTTTCCACAAAAAACAAGAAAGTGCCGTCAAACAACAACGTACATACATTCGAGTTTGGCGAAAAGTCGCTTCATCGTATCGGTGTAGCAATGCGAATCCTAACTACCAAAAACATATATAATATAGCACGCAATACAGCTTTACCACAAAGTCACATCGACATATTCGACTGAACTGCTGGGTTTCACACACCATCTGCCATGCTGCAAATCAAATAATTCACATTTTTATCAACAATAAGTAGATACAATATTTATTTCGATATCAATGATAAGCTGTGATACACTATTGGCTCCTATTACAATTAAGCCTCAATAGCCTCAAGCTCCAGTGATCACTCCACTATCAGGGGTTTTTTTTTTCAATGCAATGACAAACTGATGTCTGGTTTTCACGATATTTAAACAGCTACACTGTGGGAGTGGAGGACTCATCACCAGCTCAACCTTCATATAACCACATGTACTCAACTGCCATTTTCTCATTGCCTGGGCTGGCATGCTGTCGGATCCACTGTAGTACAATCCCTGGATAAATAACCCAGTTTTTAGAACGTATATTCATAATTCTAAATGTTGTTTTTAGGCCACGGTATTGACTGTCGTGTTGTGCTCACAACAGTCTCAACGTCAGTATTTGTGTCTCCAGTGCTTCCTAACACTGACCTGTGCCTTGCAGTGGGTTTACTGTTAGATAGCTATAGCATGTAACTAGGATTCCGTCAGGCACCTGGAAAAGGACCTGGAAATGGATTATTATTATTATTCAGATTCTGATAAGAGTCAAGCTTCAGTCATGCATGGGCAGATTCACAGCATCTCCGGACAGCTCTAATCTCTATCTGCATATGAAATCAGCTGAAGACTGAAGAACACACTAGGGCGGTGGTATTAACTGTGCAAGAGACACAGTGGAAACACAAATTACAGGCAGCTGTTCAAAAACCTCATCAACGAGAAATGAGGACATGTTTGAGTTACGCAAGCTCTAAAGTAACATAGTGGCCATCGGAGGTGTTTTAAATGTACTAAATGCAATATATATATATATATATGTGTGTGTGTGTCTGTGTGTGTGCTAATACAAATTAATAATAATTATAAAATTTTATTATTAATTTCACACTTGGTTTTGGTCCAGTAAACCTATACAGACTAGTCTGTTTTCTACAGTAAACTGTTTCAGTATGAAGTATAACCTGCACATTTTATATTCAGTATTTTTAATTTCTCCTATAGTAATAATGGACTGGGCGTTTTTTTCTAATAGCGTTTCTATACATAACATTCATTCACGTCTAACGTGGAAACTGTCAGAATGGGAGGTCCTTAAAAAAATTATTGCTATGATTTATAGAAAAATTAAACTATTAAACATATCATCACCACACTATGACACACAGTGTAGCTAATCATCCATTTACTCTAAAATACTTTTCTGACAAGCTGCAAAAGCAGCCTACCAGGGAGATACATATGACATCACAACCAGATCATATAAGCTGACTCCTTTCACCCCAAAAATAAGACTGATACCCTTCAATGGCATTCATCAGGGAACGAGAAAATGCAATAAACTAATAATAATAAATTAACAATAATTTAAAAAAACAAACAACCAAACAAACACTTCCCTGCTGAGACGTAGAAACTGGATTGGCTTGAAAATGACTGAGCAATGCTGGTGAATGTCCCATCAATAATTAATCTTTCAACCAACCTCAGGCCCCACTTGGCCAAGTTGGGTTCAATATTAAATAACACACCATGAAAACTTGACAGAACAAACACAGGGGAGTAAAGAGAGTTCCTTGGGAGCAGGGGCTCAGATGTAAAAAAAAAAAACGGGGTCAATCAATTGGTAATAGTAAAATAATATATGCATATGAATATAAAAATAATGTCCTTTTGCGTGTTTCTTGAACTTGAAACTGCTCACCATTTCACAGACAACTGAAAAATAATGTTTCATTCACCCAAAAAATTAGGGTAATGATTCACATCTATATTTTTTTAACTTGATCCAATTAAAAATAAATAACTTGCCCTAAGAGCAAAAGATGTGAATTATCACCCTAAATTTTTTTAATTGGATGAATGAAACATTTTTAATTTTTTTATTTTTCAGTGTAATAGGCCTGATGGTGGCACTTTGGGCTTCATTTGACCAACAATGATAGTGACACCAAATGGTGTATCAATAAGCAGTACAAACAATGCTATTTCACAAAGTTATCTCCTTTATCGAGCACATAATTACAGCCAATATAAGACACTACTACTGTATGTCTCTGAACTAGTACATATAAACATACAATACATTTAAACCCTACGCAAACCTACTTCTCCCTGTCCTCTTTAAAAAGCCTCCACTCTGTTGTTCGTGACTTTGATGTTTCAGCTTCCTCTTCTTCATAAACATGACAATGGATATTGTGTCTATGGGTTTTGTTTGTTCAACTCTTCATGTTTGCTCTCCACATGCCAATGTAAGGCTCTTACCGAAAACCTGTTTGATATCCAGACTTCTTCATGTGTACTGTTGTATATGTTGAACATGTCTTGTTTTTGCAGTCTGCTTGGTGTTGGTGTTCTCTGGTGGTAGTACTCAAAAACATGAGTTCCTTTAAACTAACTTAATTCAATTTATGGGCAGTGTTTCCACACAACCAAATTGTATTAGTTTGTTATCATTAATGTATTTTTTTAAATCTATGCAAACTGTTAGTTTACATTATAAAAAATAGTTTAAAACATTCAAATACATTGCTGAATATGGAAACATTTGGATTTGTGATCAAATTAAGTACGTGGTGCATGTAATAATCAGCATAAGTCTAGTTTATGTGTGAGGCAACAGTGTGTTGGGGGGGGTTGTGGGGCTGCGGGAGCAGGCGCGCGTGTGATGGAGAGGCGGTTTCACTTACTTCGTAGCACGAGCCACACACGTTACGTTTGGGATAATTTTATTTTAAGTGCCATAATGTCAGTTGAAAACATTGCAATTTGAGTTTTAAAATACAACAACGAGCACCACAAAACCAGCTATAGAGGCGCCATTCAGCGGTCTCCCATGCAGGATAGGAAACAGTCAGTAAAGTAAAATGATCTCAAACGTACGGTGCGCCTCTCTCATTTTAAAGCCAAATGAAAGCATAAGCACTCTATTTATTTTTATAATCCTGCTACTAGCACTTTATTTCAGATTAAAACCCATTAATTCAGAGTGGAAAAGTGTGTTTTGTTGTGTGTGTGCGCTTTTTGCCACATCCTGTCAGGTGCCTGGCGAGCTGCGTGCCACTGCAATAGAACGCATTTTGCAGCATTAAGGTTAACGATTAATACAATTCATTGATTCGTTAATTGGACACGAACGATCGATCATGGAAATGATCGAAAACTGACATCCCTAACATGGTTTTGCATAGTGTAAACTGCTAAGGGCCTTGAGACACTTTATCTTTCAACACCTCCAAAATCTGCTGGGCTGTCTTCAATGACTGCACCTTCAAAATAGATTCCCACAAGTCTTCTGGATCACCTCCTGATTTGCTGGCAACAAGGGGTGCGAATCTATAGGTATCTCACGATTTGATTCGATTCAGAGGCCCATGATTCGATTAGATTACGATTAAGGAAGCATCGATGCATCGCACATGTTGTAATAACATCCTATCTATTAGGGGTGGGGAATCTTCAGGCACTTCACGATCCGATCTGATTCCGATTCTGCGATTCAAAACGATTCTTGATCTACATTTTTTTCCCCAGTTAATTATTCTGCTGTGCAAATACACTTTTTTTTAAGCAAATAAACTTCTGCGTTTTGTTTTTGTTCTGTATGTCAGTACTTCCATCTTTAAAATAGGGGTGTGAATCTTCAGTGGTTTCACAATTCAATTCAGTTACGATTATCATTATCAACTCAACATCACAATGCGTCACATTCTCAGTTTTCAATATTACGGCGCATGGCTACATTTTCATATACATTTTTATATATCAAAATTTAATTTTGTGCCAAATTAACTTTTTTGGTATTATTATTATTATATAAGCACAGCAGCAGGGCCGTGCACAGGGGGGTGGCCTGTGGCTAGAGCCACTGCTCCTTTGCCCTCATTGGTTGAGGTGCCCCTCTCACCAGGATCCCCCCATCACCCCAGCTCAAAGCTGTCTGTTACAGCTGGCGCTAAGATCCACTGATTCCGCTAATCCCGCTCACTCACAATCTGTGTGCTGCTGGACAGTGGAGACCACAGTCCCCTAAGGTGGTTGCATTAAACAGGTAGAATGCATTACATCTCTACATTACAGTCAGTGGTTGATTCGCTGAAATTAGTGATTAAGTCGGTAGTTTGTTTTGTTTTTGTAATGCTCGGCCAGCTAAAAGTGCTAACAACTTGTGCAAAAGTTTGTGTGGCACACTTTGTAGACAAAAAAAAAAAGCCTTCACAAAAAAGAAGACAGAGAGAAAAAGAGCGAAGGGAGGCTGCTAAAGGCAGTTCAACATTGCAAACATCAATACAAATCTCCAGCAAAGCAGCAGGTAAAACCATCATAGAATATTTAGCAGTTTGTCACACTTTAATTCTTGTAATTAAGTTATTTTCCCATTACAATCACTTGTCTTAATACTAGTAATCTATTTCACACCATATTTTATTAAAACCAAATTAATAGTAGGCCTAAATAGTAAAGAAAGAAAGAAAAAAAAAATCTAAATTAGTTGTTTATTATTAGTACATAATATAGATTTTATGCTGTAAAATATCAATTAAATGTCTAATACTTATGGGGAGAGTGGGGTAAGATTAGCCTTTTTTACTATTGTGGTCCTCAAGATAAAGGGAGAATGCAAGAAGAACAATGAAAGTATCTATCCTATTCAAGTGAAAGTGGTTCCTATCATTTTAAATTATCAGAATGTATCTTTGACAAAGGGTTCTAAAAAGATATGCTTCTTATATAAAAAAGCGTTCCGATGGCTTAGTTTGCCCCGAGTCGAGTCAGTGGGTAAGATGCCACCATCTGGGTGTAAAATGACCATCTGACTGAATCTGATCCAAACCCATGTGAAATAAATAATAATTGAAAAACTAATTTAATAATTTCATTTTACAGACACTCATATTTCTTTTCTTAAAGTTAACTTTAACAACATAAAACCAACCAAATGAAGTATAAATTTCAATATTTAATTGTTTGCATCTCTGAAACAATATGTTGAACTCCAAAGTTGTAGCCTTCCTAAAAAACAGACTAAACAGAGAGTTTGTTGGCCATTAGTTACTACAGGTGGAAAGATATTTTATTTATTTATTTTTATTTGTTTTCATAGCTATATCTGGCAACACTGCCAGAACTTAAACTGATGGTAATCAAAAGAGCCAACAGATATGTTATTGCTGACAGGATACCACATACGATAAGGCAAATGCAAAAAAACAAAACAAAACAAAAAAAACCCTTCATGATATTATCTGTCAGAAACGCTATCAAAACAGTAGCATATAACAGTAGTGCAGAGATCTTTGGAACAAGTACAGTATGTTATGTCTATGCTATTTCATATTGTAGTTACATTTTAACAAAGTTGTGCCAACAACATTCATAAGGGCACTAGACAAAGTTATCATCTATATGGTTATATGGCAATGTTATTAATGAAAACTATGACAGTAATAGGCCTATGTATTGCTGAATGAATAATAAACAACTGATATATACCCCTAACCTAAAGTAACGATGCAATGTGATATCACTTAATGTTCATTCCTTTAAAACAGAGAAAACATCTTTCACAAACATCTACATATCTGTCTCTTTTAAAGTGTTTAGTGTATATAATGACTGGGGTTATTATAGCACAATTCCCACCCAGACCACACTAATTTTCAAACCTTGGCTACGGCCGTGGTGCCTTCCATTCCCCCAGTGTGTTTCTCCTTTTCACAGTCTGGCACGATGGGTGGTACCAAAATACATGGTCACAGGACAGTAAAAGTGTACAGTTGCCAAGATGCAGGGGGTGGGTCAACTTACCCACTGGCTCAACTTACCCAACTCTCCCCTACTTCCATTGAAGATGAGACAGAAGCAGGCTCAAAGAGTGAGGGAGAGCCCACTCTTATAAAAACATCTACAATAAAATCAACTATTACAGCTGTCTTCTTCTTTTAACTGCATATTTGTATTGTATTTTTAACAACCGGATAATTTGTATTAACAAACATCCAGCCTCATTGTGCCCCTTTTTTTGGTTTGAGCAACTGCTCCTCAAAATGTCTGTGCACGGCCCTGCACAGCAGGCTATTTTTTTAAACAATTATTTAAAATAAGTGTTCTTTAAGTGTCCGAAAGTTTACAGACAATAGTTGAGGATTTTTCTTTTTTTCCTCAGCATCATCTCCAACAGACTACAACCAAACAAATCAAAAAATCTATCATCATAACAGATGTTCTGCTCTGAAAACATAGCTGACTGTGTTTTTGTGCCTCTCCGCAATTGAGCTTCAGGACAACAAACACGTACATCAATTTTGTATAAAAGTGTTAGATTATATTATGCTCTCTGCCAGATGTTTTTGTGCCTCTCCGAAATTGAGCTTCAGGACAACAAACACAAAGCGCACGTGAAAGTCTGTCAGTGCGCGACTTTCGTGCATCTAATAGTACTGTATTCCAAACGGCATAAACAGGTGGAAGCACAGACAAGCAAACTGTGGGTGTAAGCACAGACTGTCAAGCAATGTGCACGTGTCTCACAGTGCAGATTCTGTGCAATGAAGCCCGCTGTGTCTCTAGCGCGCACACGTGCCATATGCGGGAAAAATAAAGAAGCTCAGAATCGATTCTGAAATGTTCAGAATCGATTTAGAATCGTTGAGAATTCTCCCACCCCTACTGGCAACGTCTGCGAAATTTAGCCTTTAATTTTTTTTTTCTAAAATTACAAGTTTAAAAAACATGTCAGTCATTCATCGATTTCCTTATGGGAAATACAGGCAAGCAGTCAAGATGGAATTCTAACAAACATTACAGTGGAAAATACTGGGCCAGATCAGCACAGAAAGCCATTGTCCTGCAGAGTTTAGCAATATTCCCAATTAAAGGGATAGTTTACCCAAAAATGAAAATTCTATCATTAACTGCTCAACCTTCATGTCGTTCTAAACCCGCAAGATCTTCAGTCATCTTCAGAACACAAATTAAGATATTTTTCATGAAATCCGAGAGCTTTCTGACTGTGCATAGTGAACAACACAACTGGAATGTTCCCAGACCCAGAAACATAGTAAGGACATCAGTAAAACAGTCCATGTGACATCAGTGGTTAAACCTTAATTTTACAAAGCTACAAGAATACTTTTTTTTTGTACAAAGAAAACAAAAACAGCGACTTTATTTAACAATTCTTCTCCAAATCCATCTTCCGCCATTATCAAGACCACATAAATAATGTATGCGTGTGGTGCTGCTGATATAGAACAGGCATGCGCTTAGCCTTGTTTACATGCAGAGAAAATTAATGTTCATGCCTTGTTACTCTCCATAATGGCGGAATATGTGATTTGGTGGAGAAGAATTGTTGAATAAAGTTGTTATTTTTGTTTTCTTTGCACACAAAAAGTATTCTCATAGCTTCGTAAAATTGCGGTTGAACCACTGATGTCACATGGACTATTTTAATGATGTCCTTACTACGACTCTGGGTCTGGGAACATTTCAGTTGCATTGCAGCCTATGGAGGCTCTGAAAGCTCTCTGATTTTCATAAAAATATCATCATTTGTGTTCTGAAGATGAATGATGGTCTTACGGGTTTGAAACAACATGAGAGTGAGTAATTAATGACAGAATTTTTATTTTTGGGTGATCTAGCCATTTAAACACACCTGAACCAGCTAATCAAGGTTTTGGGAATTTTCAAACAAAAACAAAGTCTTACTAGAAGTTCCAGGCAGGTGTGTTAGAGCTAAACTCCACAGAACACTGGCTCTCCAAGAGCAGGTTTGGATACCCCTGCCTTGCATCAAAATAAATTGTTTTTGGGAGGCTAATGCATTCGTAATCTGTCAGTTTATAGTTATACCACATATTTTGTATTTAATGTATTAATAAACCTAATCTTATTATATCTGTCTCTTTTTTTTTGTTAATTCCCATAACCCTAAAGCTCAGTGGCCAGTGAGAGAATAATGTTTTAATACAAGGTTTTGTTGAGTGCAGTTGTTCTTACCTGTGTAGTGGGCACCAAGAGGGTTAAGTAATTATTTGTCCAAGGACTCTCTTCAGTATGCAAACATCTTCATAAGATTTGCAGTGTGGATCCCTTTTTGGCAAAGATTGTTGATGCTAATGGGCCTATGGTAATTCTGTATGTCTCAAATTCTGCACAAAACTGTAAACACATGAAGTGCAATTTGTTAAAAAAGAAAAAAGAAAAGAAAAAACGGTTTAACAGCAAAAACCAATTCAATGATCAAAATATTAAATCATTTATTTGTGTGAGTGATGAATAGTGTCATGTTTACCATTCCAAAATGGTTGGACCTGATTATATATCTGGAGCATTTGTATAATGTGAACAGCTCAGAGTAGTGTCCAGTTTAAAGTTATTGTATGACCACACTGCCATATTCATAACCAAAACTTCAAATACTTTCACTGTGCTAAGCCAGGGGTCTCCAAACTCGGTCGACATTTCATGGTTAGACATTTATTGATTATTCAGCTTTTGCAATTAGTTAAAATATACATATTCTAACATATAAATTAGGTAATTACTTCCGCTTTTGAAAGTCATTATGTATTACTATTATACAATTAATTTATACAAATAAATATATTTGGCATACAAAATGAGATGAGACAGAAACTCTTATTCGCCATTTAATTAGCTATATGAGGAAGTAGCTGAATGACAAATCATTCTGCCTATTAACATCTCTTTTTGTAAGCCATATGTATAATAAAGTAAAGGTAAGTGATAGGACGTTTTATTCTTGGATAAACATTTTATTAATAAATACAATCTCTCTTAAAATACCTTATTGGGTTATGATAATCAAAACAATCCTGCGCTATAGATCAAACCAAACTAAGCAAGCAAGCAATTTTATTTATATAGCACATTTTTTAAACAACAGACGCTCCCCCAAAGTGCTTTACAAAAATAATAACATTAAAATCATACAACAAAACAAACATACCTTATTCAAAAGCTAAAGAAAACAAATAAGTTTTTAAATAAGACTTAAACGTTATAATCGATGGAGCTGACCTCACATGGCAAGGGAGACTATTCAAGAGTTTGGGACCTACCACAGAAAAAGCACGATCCCCTTTTGATTTTAAATTACAACGAGGGACCTTTAAAAGCTATTGATCGGTGGACCTAAGGACTCTAGAAGGAGAGTAAGGAACAATAAAACTAAAACTTTAATGATTTTTTTTTTTGCCCCCACTAATAAAAGGATTTTATCATTAGCTAGCTCCACACTGGAGAGCTGCTTTATAACAGAAAAATCAAGCTATAATTCTAACTAAGAGTGACACTGACTCTGGTTTTTCATGTTTAAATACTGTAAAGCTGCTAATGTAAGGCTATCTATTGCATAAAGGACTGTTATATAAATAAATGTGACTGGACTTTTCTTTACTGGAGTGGCGAACCTCAGAGTTCGTGCAAACATCCACATCGCTGTAATCAAAAGTGTTCTTAAGTGCTGCTTTCACACTGCGGTCAGTTTTTGTTGTGTTTATTTTGTTATTGAGAGGTATATATTTACATATTCATTCAAACGCCGCTCAGCAGCCTCAGGCTCGGATCGGCTCCCTGTGCTCTAACCATAGACTGTAAAAAAATATGGACGTAGTGTCCGTGACGTCACCCATAGATAGCGGTTTTGAAGCTCAAAGTGTGCAGAGGGGCCGTAAAAAAAGCCATCTTGGCAGCGCGTCACCGCGCGACTCTCCCGGAAAATCGTAGCAAATGGGCAAAAAGGCGGGAACTGGTTGCTGAAGCCACGCCCACCTAGCGCGACGGCATTTGTCAGCAGCGGCATCCACCTGTCCACTCAATTGGCCACGCCCTTATTATGCAGAACTTTAAGGCTTAATATAATTTAAACGGATGAGTTATAAAAAAAATTCACCCCTCTCACAGTTGTCATGCAAGGGCAAAATTAGCTATATGGACCAAAATCATTTTTTGAACCAGGCTGTAAACGTTTTTTTTCGGCTGTAAAGTTGGGCATTTTAACATGGGGATCTATGGGACTTACCTACTCCCTTTTGCAGCCAGCCTCAAGCGGCCAGTCGATGAATTGCAGTTTTAGTCACTTCCTTATTGGCTTCACGAGAGAGAGCGCGCGAGGTTCGTTTGCTCTACTGAAGCGCTATCTTCTCTTGAATTGCTAAATTACAGTCTTGCGCTACAGCGCCACAATGGAATTACAGTCTTGCGCTACAGCGCCACAATGGTCAAACCGCATTATTTCAGGCTCTCACATACGAGATCAAACTACTTAACAAAAATATTTGTCTACAATTTTTTTTGTCGACGTTGTCGATAATGTCGACTAATTGTTTCAGCCCTAGTATATATATACTACAGTCCATACGCTACAGAGAGCCATGCACTTTCACATGTCCCAACCGCTCAAAATCATCCATTAACGGTGCAATAAACCGATTACACAATACTCGACTGCAAAACAAAAGCATCCCAAAACAGAAACTCTAAGAGAAATTAAAGACTTTGACTTAACACACAAGGAAAACTTTAGATTTTCTTACCTGGCTGGTACTTCTTGCTCTGACTGACGCCAGTGCAGCTCCTCCACGCCGTCACCATCAAATGCGTTGGAAATTGTCACATCCGTTTTTTTTTTTTGAAGGACGAAATTAAACCTTTTACGTTAGTTTAACGATTGATAATTAAGTAAAATGGTATCTGTGTAAAACGAACAGTGCCAAAAAACCATTAACAAAAAATTTGGCGGAAAACTAAATATATTTGTGGTTTTAACAAAAAATATCTGTGTAAAACGAACAGTGCCACAAAACAATTTTTTTTTTTTTTTTTTTTTGATTGTACTCTCAGTCTGTTCAGGGACGCTTCACAATCTCCAGAGACAACAGCAAGAAACAGATGTATCTGCAGATTAATAATATGAAGAACGAAGACACTGCTGTATATTATTGTGCAAGACAGACACAGTGATGAATAGTGCTACAGTTCAAAATCTGAAAACGACCATATAAACAGCTCAGTGAGCTCACAATATAAAACCTCAGTGAATAAATTAATTAAACATTAAGATAATTAGATTTTTGCTTATACATCGCTATCAAACGTCTTCAGGAGAATTTGCATGGAGGCACATAGTCATACACTGTACTAATTATTTTATGCCTTTAGTTACTTTTGTTAAGAATGTTCCGTACAACAGCAAGGTAATTAAAGTGACCTGACATACAGCCAAGTATTGTGACCCATACTCAGCAGTGGGCAGCCGCATTTAACCCATCCAAAGTGCAAACACACAGCAGTGAACACACACCCGGAGCAGTGGGCAGCCATTTATACTGCGGCACCCGGGGAGCAGTTGGGGGTTCGGTGTCGAGACTCGAACCCACAACCTTAGGGTTAGGAGTCAAATACAGTCGTGTTTCTATATCCCGAGACTCGAACCCACAACCTTAGGGTTAGGAGTCAAACTCTCTAACCATTAGGCCACGACTTCCCCCAAACATTTTATTATTTGATTAACTTGATTATTATTAAGCTTAGCTGCAATTTTTTTTATTTGACAATACAGCATGTAGGGTCAAGGTCTAAACCCGAGTCCCCTTAGACAAATACTGAATCTCTGGTCTATCCTGCCTTACAGTTTTACAAAGGACTACTAAGTAATTGTCCAGCCCCCCCACCCCAGTCATGTCTTATCACAGGAGCATCTTTTTCTAACTGACTGTAGTTAAAAATATTTATATAGAAACATATGTAATCTCAGAGCATGTTGTTCACTTTGACAGATGCTAATGGTGTCCCACATATTGAAAACACAACACCTGCTTTTTAAAACAGTCCATATGCAGAATTAAAATAAAAGAATAAATAAATCAGACATTGTTTCCACACAAGCTGACATTCCACATTTATAATTTGAGAACCTGAAAAGCAACACAATCACTTCTGAATGAAAAAAAACAGAAATGTTAACATTTACTTGAAGAATGTAATGATAATAATACATTAATAAATGCTGAAAAGTACATTACAGCAATGATTTACTGCTTCCACAAGAGGGAGTCCCAATCTTACAGTGAAAACCTGATGTTTTTGTCTGAAAATGTAAATTGTTGAGACAAAAATATATAAAAGAAGAAAATTATAGAGACAAAAATTTCATCAAAAACAGAGCTAAGAAATTAAGATACTTCAAATTCACTTGAAGTAAATGTGGTTAAATTGGAGTTCATGTGTAATTCTTCAAGAGCACCATTTCAGTAACACCTCCTCACATTTCCACCCACATGTTACTTCGGAACTTTATAAACAGGCCAAAAATGTGGCATATGCAAACTCACTCTCCACCTCACCTGTATATAAACACAATTCAGCTCAACAATTGGCAAACATAAAATTATAATTTAGAATACAAATCTGTAGTTACAAGACAGTCAAGGTTTTTAAACAATGATGTCGAAAAGCATTTGTCTGTTCATTATTGTAGTGATTTTAACTCAAGGTAAGTTTGACATTTTCTTTTTTTTCTAGCCAAGAGCATTCAATACACTATGGATGCTCTACATCAATGTAATTTATTTATTTTTATTCCACAGGTATCAGTGGTGATGAAATCCGGTTGGATCAGTCACCTGCTGAGATAAAGAGACCTGGAGAAACAGTGAAGATCTCCTGTAAAATATCTGGTTTTACAATGACAGACTACTTCATGCACTGGATACGACAGAAACCAGGGAAAGCTCTGGAGTGGATTGGGAGAGTTAACTCTGGTAGTGCTGATTATGCAGATACAATGAGAAATCACTTCACGCTGAGTGAGGACGTGTCTCAAAGTACACAGTATCTTGAAGCCAAGAGTCTGAGAGAAGAGGACACTGCTGTTTATTACTGTGCTCGAGAGACACACTGACTCCATCTGATGAAGCAGCTCTACAAGAACTGACAGTAACTGAAGTGAGAAGATTTCAATTAGCTTGATACCTTAATCCACTTGTACATTATAACACTGAAAATGTATTCTTGATTGCAAAAAAAAAAAAAAAAAAAAAAAAAAAAAAAAAAGTGTACATTTTAGCTTTCTGCTTTCAAATTTGAATAGTTTTCTTTATCGTTCTATTCTCCCATTTCTAAAATCTTATAAATTGTTTCTGGAATAGAAAATGTGATTCTAATCTAAATAACATTATACTTTCATTGTATGGAAAAACTTGCATTTTTAGTTTTGGGGGAACTATATTTTTAAATGTATATGTATGTGAGTAATTCTTTTTAAAATCAAAAAGTTGAGTGGTATATTCAAATTATGTAGATATACATTTAATGTACTTTTTGCTTTGATGACTGAAGGGACACTTAAAAGTGAATTTAAACTCCCCTGTCCTCTCTCTCCTACTCCAACCTCCTAAAAGACCTTTACCTAGGCCTTAAAGAGTCAAATCAACCAGTCCTCCAAAACCACTGTAAACAGACTTATTAACAACTATTAAAAACACCAATCACGGAAACGTCTAACATTTACTGCACCCACACCATAGACAGTAACAGCCTGATTTCTTCACTAGTATGACAGAATTAGGAAAAACTGGGTAAAAACGTAAAACATTGCTGTGAAGTAAAAAAAGAGCGGGTTGTTTTATCTAAGTTATCTGTATAGATGTTTAAGTTGATTTGATGATGTAATTAATGCAATTTTAAATGTGTTACTGTAAACATATTGTACAATAACATGTTGGAAAACTTCAGTACTACCCTAAAAACAAAATAAGTGTGAGTTATGTGTTACATCAGTAAGAATTCAAAAAAAAAAAAAAAAAACTTCTCAGTTCCAGTGTTGCCAGTTAAGTTGTTTTGCAGAATATATGCAGTAGGGAGGGTCAATGTTACTTAAACTTTCAAAAGACACAAGTCTCAGTCAGTGTTTGTGTCCAGCTGCAGTGAAGATAAATATTTTACTCTACAGTTCACAGTTTTGGTGTGACGATGAAAGTTTTACTGCATTTAGTTCTGCTTTTGATAATTTCATGTGAGAAACTCAATTTTTTTTTCTGAATTGTTGAGGACATCTCACTCTTCTAAAATTTTTTCCATGTTTTTCAGCTATTAGTGGTCTGTCTTTGACCTCCTCAGATTCTGTGGTGAAAAAGCCTGGAGAATCAGTGACTCTGTCCTGCACTGTGTCTGGATTCTCAGTGAGCAGCTACTGGATGGGCTGGATCCGTCAGAAACCAGGGAAAGCACTGGAGTGGATTGGGTATATAGATGGTGGCACTGGCACTGTTTTTGCTCAGTCTCTACAGGGACAGTTCTCCATCACCAAAGACACCAGTAAAAACATGCTGTATTTAGAGGTGAAAAGCCTGAAGACTGAAGACACAGCTGTTTATTACTGTGCACGAGAGTCGCTTTTACACAAAAGACTGCAGGACTGAACAAAAACTATTCATGCATCAGATCACGATAGCAATTTTACTGCAATTATCCCCAAAATATAAAATATTACTTCACTATTAACTAATCACTAAAAAATAATAACTAAACAATAATAAATAATTAATAAATAATATAGTTAACAGGTAACTATGCAGGAAGAAGTGCAGGACAAATGAGTTCAGAAACACTTCAGCTACTATTAACTAAAATGGGAACAAGAATAACTAATTATTAAGTAATAATGTATTTAGGCTTTAGACTGAGTTGATATCTTATTAGATAATCAATAATTACTGAATGAGATTAAACTCATTAAGAACTAATTCATAACTATGACAAATCATAAAGAATTACCAGTTAATTACTAACTTACATTATTAACGTGTGAGAAAAAAACAATTATCAAATTTATTGTAAACAAAAGTATCAATAACAACAATTATTGAAAAAAAATAATATAAACAAAAATATAAAGTGACAGTAATAAAATAAAATGTTTTAAATAAAAGTGACAATAATGACAATTATTGTTTACATATAAGATAAGCAAGATAAGGCCATGCTTGAAGGTTTTGTTTTTATTTTTGGTCTGACTTAATTTGTACTGATGTAAAGTCAGCTGGGGGATGGACAATGCAAATTAATTTAACCTTCTGTCTTAAAAACCCCACATTTAACTCCTCATCATTATTTCATCAATAATAATTAAGAACAAAAAACACTGCAAAAATGGTCCTCAGAATTACATGTTTAATAAGCATAATAGTATTTATGCACGGTAAGTATAATATAGGAATATATCTTTATACTTCTTTATTATTGACTGATGTAGACAACGGCTACTTTTATTTTAACAGAGTGCAAAGGTCAAACACTGACTGAGTCTGAGTCAGTCGTCATCAAACCTGGGAACAATCATAAACTGACCTGCACCTTCTCTGGGATTGATGTTGGAGCTGCAGATATTTCATGGATAAGACAAGCTGAAGGGAAAGCACTCGAGTGGATCTCACAAATTTCTGCTCCAAGTGGCAGCAGCAAATATTACTCTAAAACTGTTGAAGGACGATTCACCATCTCCAGAGACAACAGTAAAATACAGGTGTATCTGCACATGACAAATCTGCAGGCTGAAGACACTGCCGTTTATTACTGTGCCCGAAAAACACAGTAACACAAGAGGCTTCTGTGCAGTACATAAACTTAATGTGCTTTGGAGAAACTATACAATGTTCATGCCAGATATTATCAAAAACAGTTCAGATGGTAATCTAAAAAATCTTCAACATCAACATTAAAACATGTAGAAGTACTCAGCCATCTCATTATCACTCAAACCCAAAACATATTACTCCAACTAAGAATAAAGGAACCTATGTTTACCTTTGTGTTTGAAACAGTGTAAATATTTTGAGGAACAATTTGTATGTTTTGTATGATTTGAGAAAACAGGATTTGGATTAAATAAAAAAGTAACAAACAATACATTTAAAGAAAGGCATCGTTACCGAGATTAATAAGGGCACAGAAATGTAAATGTACTTTTAGAGGGCACCCTATGCAAACTTACTTCTCTTTGACTTCCTCAAAAGTCTCCAAGTTATTCATCTCCAGACACAAAACTTTGATGCATCGGCTTCCTCTATTCATAACACGATAATGTATATTGTGTCTAAACTGGGTTTTATCTTCCTATTTGCTCTCACAGAATGTAAGAGACTCCTGAAAACCTGTTAATAATCAGACTTATTCATGTGTACTGTTGTAAATGTTAATGTTGAACTGTTTTTTGTTTTTCAGTCTGTTGGTGTCAAACACTGGCTGAGTCTGAGTCAGTGGTCATTAAACCTGGAGGATCTCACAAACTCACCTGTACATTCTCTGGATTTAGTAGTGACCCGAGCTTAGCTTGGATCAGACAGACTGCAGGAGGAGGTCTGGAGTGGCTGGCATACATCTCATCTGATGGTACTATATACTACTCTCAGTCTGTTCAGGGACGCTTCATCATCTCCAGAGACAACAGCAAGAAACAGATGTATCTGCAGATGAATAATATGAAGAATGAAGACACTGCTGCAAGCGAATGTATATTATTGTGCAAGGCAGACACAGTGATGAATACAGCTACAGCAATGCACAAAATATGAAAACAAAGAGCTCTCTCAAATAAAACTTTATCGCTTGATTTCTCATTCCTTAAAGGAAAAGTTCACCCAGAAAAAGCTGCCAGCTGCCAGACTTTTTGTTTAAAATGCTTTCTAAATCACACGTCTGAACCCAACAGTCAGGCCATGCATTAGCTTTAAACAATAATTTCTGTCTACTGTAAGGGAAACAGGTCAATTTAGCTCAAAGGGAATCATTTAAGATTTTAAAGGGAATTTGAACAGAATCACTGTTTCACGGCTGATCACTGAAACGGCCAGCGATTCACTGAACGAGCCGTTTAACATCAAATCTGCGCTGGATATTAATATCCAACAGTATAGTGAAAACACTATTAATAAGCACAGTAAATAAGATCGGCAGTTTAAGACATGAACTTGTAAGCACAAAACACAAGATACTTCTCTTTTCAATATGAATAAGTCTTTATTAGATAAATCTAAGACATATAAACTAATCTAACACATAAGCACACGCACTCACACATTCACACAAGTTGCAGGAAGATAGAACGTTAGGAAAGAATGAGTTTAAGAGGATGAAAATGTGAAATCCCAAGTTTACAGCAATACGTGAAATTGCATAGACATGAACAAACATCAATCACTTAATTAACCCTCGCACTGAGTTCCTCAATGAGGTTAAAATTATATTAGATAACACCAGTACAGATGTGAGTCTGGAGGTTACTTGCGTTGCCTGTTTTAACGGGGTTCCCTTTGTTGTCGCTGAAAAGGGGGGTTTCCCCGAAGTTGCTGATTGGCTGGAAGTTCAGTAGTCCTTGAAAGTGATGTCTTGGGAAGCCCGTGGTTGGGCGTTGGCTGAAGATGCGGAGTTGTGGGCTGGTTGAAGTTTCAGACGGGGCACGCTATGTCAGACTCGGAGACACGTCGTTACAAAACTTAACTCAGAACACGAAACTCTCAAACGAAAAGAAAAGAAACTAAAGTAAAAGAATAGAAGTAAAGTTTGACGAGACTAGGTGTTGTTTCTTCTCATTGTGGCTAAGTAGCAGCAGGCGTGCAGGCCGAAGCATGCTGGAACGGCGCTCGAAGAACGCTAAAAGTGATGACAAAGCATGACTAAAAGCTTAAACTACAAGCAAAGCTAAAAGCAAAATTTGATGGTGTCCTGAGTATTTAAACTGGCCTTTGGCCACACCCTCAAATGTTGTTTTGACCAATTAGATATTGTCTTTTCGGGTGTTCCGATGTTTGTCCCACCCATTCATAAATCATATGTTATCTTATCAAGCTCGTGGTCCGATTTTCCCGCTCTTGCAGGGTATAATTTGGACATGATTCCTATAACAAGAATATGATACATTTGACAAATAACTGATGGTCAGAAACATTTCAAGCAAGAAGATTCGAACACACACATACTAAACATGAATATGATCCCTTAAGCTATTCAAGAGTTATTTAAAAAGACATACACAATAAGTGATTAGAAACATTAAAGTCAAATGTGTGGGTTACAGGTATAAAATGGAGTTTAAGCAATGGACTGATATCCATTTAGAAGTCTTTTGAGTTCATTTGGTGCATATAGCATTGGAAGGCATTCTCTGTGCCATTCTGGGGAGAAAAGGATATGTCCTGTGAAGACCAGAGGGGTTAACAGGTCTCCTTAGGAATTTCAGTCTGGTTCTGCTAGGTGGGGGGAAGTCATCCAACGATCTTGTTTACTCTCATGGCTTTAAATGTGAGGGTCAGACAGTCCATCTCTGTTCGATTACTTGCCCCCAAATTAGACAATCTCTTTCTTCGAATTGAAATTGTCAATCATTGTTCTAAATGGTGTTTAATGTTGAAAGCTGGTTCTGGTGAAAGAGTTTGTTGGTTCACCAGACTGTGGTGCTAGGAGTTGATTTACAACATCCTGCCTTTCTGTGGAATTCGGCTCATGTTTCAACCAGGCTCCCGATCGAATCTTTAATTTGTCTGGTTCACACTACACTATCTACCCACTTCCTGTGGGGAAAAAAGCCAAACAAACATAAATACAAGGTGACTATTTTGAAGTGAGTTGCAATTTTTGTTATTTGACAATATAGCATGTAGTAGTGTTTGGGTTTGAAAAGAATGGACGGA
Organism: Cyprinus carpio; assembly: GCF_018340385.1. Taxonomy (NCBI): domain Eukaryota; kingdom Metazoa; phylum Chordata; class Actinopteri; order Cypriniformes; family Cyprinidae; genus Cyprinus; species Cyprinus carpio. Next base: position 717,074 of record NW_024879195.1, read on the forward strand.
TTAATAAAACGTTCTCATGTTTAAACTCAAGTTCTCTCATTATAATCAACAAAATACACACAATGTAAATAAGAGCTTCCTTAATAGACAACTTCAGTGATTTGTAAAGGGAGCCTTCTTTACGTTGCTGTCATATAAGTAATAGTCACCAAAAAAAAATAAAAATTGCAGCCGCATTTAATAGTGCAGGTGTGTAAATTTGTCTGCTGTGCAAGATTTGCGGCGCGGACGCGAGTGATGCTGAGTGCCACGGCAGCATTTCTTCTTATTTGTTTTAATCTTCATTTACAAATCTGTGTTTGGTTTTTCTTTTGGATAATTGCATGTAAAAAAGAATTTACGTTGTAATGCATATGCACAATGGACTTAATTATCCCCCCTCATATTCAAGTGTTTGTGCGAAAATATTAATGCGCATGCAGGACAGGGAGGGCGCCCTTCTAGATCACTTGAAATTTTTTCCTGATAATGCAATTACCTTTAAATTGGTGGTGTCCTCACATCCCTGAGAAATATAATCAGCAGAAAGCTTGAAAATGTCTTTCAAACGCGATCAATTCAGAACGAAAGCATTTATGTAATCTGTGAAGGTTGTATTTCTCTTTAAAGCTAGTCCATGTGGATCAAGTCAGCACCCTGTGAATTTCATCTTGCAGCCGACAAGAAACAAACCTTTGTTTTATTAATAAATAATTAAAATGTCTCCTTTTTTACAATTATTGGGCATACTTCTTCCTGTGCTTTGTGGCAAACCCTAATGCCATGTGCTTGAGCGGCAGAATATATTAAGGTTCATTATGGATGTCTAGAGGTAAATTGTTAATATAAACCTCTGATTAGTTGACTAATGACAAATGTTCCCTCAGGACTAGTAAAAATCTTACGTGGGGGGCAGACCTATTAAATACCCTCTAGACATACTCTGTTAAAGCTTTTAAAGCATTTTAATACATTAAAATTTGTTACTGTGGGTTAACAGTAATTCTAATTCATTTATATACTTAGGAACAAGAGTCTGGCCTAATCTAGGCTATCCAGGCAGTTTTTTTATTTTAAATTTATTTTCATGAGCATCTGAAAATGACTTTGGTGCAGCACATTCACTTCCCACGCTCAACCTGCCTCGCGCGGGTGCTCAGCCTGTGGACGATTTCAAAATGTGTGATATAAAGGTTGATGTCCCCATTTTATACAGGAATTGTTCATTAAAAAAAAAAAAAAAAAATTGAATTATATTGTTAGTCTAAATGAACTTGTTAACAATATAATTAGAAA
>NW_024879195.1:718640-728785 GCF_018340385.1 Cyprinus carpio
GTGATCTAAGCTACAAGCTTTGTTTTCTAGAATTACTATTCAGTAATCTAAATACTACAGACACAGAAAATATTGTTCTTCCTGATCAGAAGATTAATATTTCTTAAGGTTTGTAAGAAAGGGTATTTTTATTGATATTTGATAAGAGTCTAGCATCCAGTTGGCCCCGGAAGGACGAACAGATTGTCCTAGAATAACACATTAATTCTAGTAAAGATTACCTTTAAATGATTAAATATTCCCTCAAATTTAATATTTGTAAGCAATAAGCACATCATATTCATAGACTCATGAATATTCACTTCCATTTTGAAGGTTAATTATTCCCCAGAAAGTGATTGTTGCTACAATGATGTCTTACTCTCATCATGACAAACAGTGGTAAAATAAAAAACTTGAACAATCTCGCTGCGGTGTCTTCTGTTGTGTGGGTGTATTCAAACTTGTACAGCGCGATTTTAGTTTAAAAACTAGACATGTCAGGCTTTCTATGAATATCTCTCTCTCATGTCTCAGTGTTGAGTCACAGTTCATTTTCTGTGGCGTTTGTAAATGAAGATCAAGCGCCAGACAAAGGCTGCAGACAGCACACCTTGATTGTTATCTTTATTTTATAAATGCCACAAAGTTTTTGTTGTTATTATGTCTGTATACAAAAAGTAGACCCTTTACAGATTCAATTGATGTATTTATGTATCTGTACAATCAAACTAAAGTGTAATTTAAGTTCTTTTCGGGTTATCAAGGGACCAAAAGCCTCATAACCGCATTATCGCATTAATCAACTCAGAGGGTTAAGAGTCAACCATCCTACCTAAAATGGCTTGTTCTAACATGCCCCCACATGTCAACATCACGATGGCGGAGATTTGCATAATGCCGCCCAAATTTTCATACAGTGAGGAGTTTTTAACTTCGATTAGCTTCGATGCTGTGTGTTTCTTTGTGAAAGCAAAACTACTTTCTTTGGCCTCCCAAAGGAGTACGATATCAGCTTTGTCATGCCTGGGAAGCTGATCCGTGCTGGTCACTGAGGAAATACATCAACTTTGTGCTGTGGATAGCTGGATCGGCTTTCATCGATGGACAAAGCGGAGTCCAGCCCGAGGGCGTCACATGTGGTTGCCTGCTGGTCGCTTCCTTCGTCGAATCTACCAGCCAGCTACTGCGTTCTCAAGCCCACTGGCTGTCACACACTCAGCCCTCACCCATTCCTCAGTTCCAACTTTGCAAGGAAAGTCTGGTCCTTCTGACTCACAGCCTATAAGTAAATTTTTTATATTTAAAGAATTTGTGACTGATGATTCAAATCGCGTAGTTTTAAGCAGTTTAGAGTAGCTTGTTGTTTGTCGCAAGCTTCTCCAGACATGGTTTTTATGGTTACATTTAGCTGATATTGCCCAACGCAATGTGTAAAAAGACAGTATAAAACCTGTTTTTACACAATACCCGCCTGCGCAGTGCCTGTTTTTTTATGCACCCATGTTAACGGATCAGAGCATCCACACTGCATGCGTTGCGAGTCCGCCAGTGCATTCCAGGAGCAGTGCGTCTGCAGCAGTGCAGCGATCGTTCCTATGCCACCGAGTCTATTTTTGCTGTGCTGCACGCTGAATTAAAGGGACAGCGATTGTTTGCAGTCAAAATTAACATGGATTGACACAGAAATGCAGTAATTCCAGCAATAAATTGATACTTTTATTAAATTAAAGTCTATTGTGTTTCACAGTCAACACGTGGCTTTTTGGCTAGGTTTATAACAAAGAAAATGTGCACTTTTAGATAAACAAAGCGCAACTTATAATATATGCACTTTTATGGAGGCAGAAAAACAAAGTTCTTTAAGAGAATAAATATTTAAATGCAAAGGCACAAGAGTCGACTGTTTCTGACAGTGGTGAGTTTTAATTTTAAATGTTTGTGATAGCCTAACAAGAAAAGTTAGGCTAAATGTTGTTTAAATGTGTTGCAACTTGCTTGAGCAACTTAATCAAACCAAGAAGTCAAATGCATGAATAATACGTTGAATAACACATGAATAATACCGCCTCATCCAAGTTACCCCTTTTTGAAATTTTTTGCCATCTGGCGGGCGCTTTAGAGCCGCTAAAAACCTGGACAGTCAGGCACAAGAACAGTTTCTTCCCCCCAGGCAATCTACCTCATGAACAGTTAAATGTTCACCACTTATGAAAAAAATGTGCAATATTCTTATATTTATTTATCCATCCAAGTACATCTCTGCATCTTACTCCTATTCTATTCCATTTATCATCTATAGCACAACTGCTCATACAATTTATTCATTTGCAATTAATTTTTTGTTTTTTGTTGTTGTTGTCTCTGTGTACTGGAAGCTTATGTCACTAAAACAAATTCCCTTGTATGCGCGAAGCATGCATGGCAATAAAGCTCTTCTGATTCTGATTCTGATTCTATATTTGAGTTTAAACTAAAGTCCTATGAAAGATTGTTAACTACTGTGATAAAAGAGTATCACAATGCTGAAAAAGCTTTTTGAAATACTATTATTTTTTTTTTTTACATGGTTTGAAATTAAAATAATGGACAAATGTTGTGTTTTGTGGCCTAAACAGTCCCGTGGATCAGTAGTGGATTGCAAACGATCCTGTGTGTGAAAGCACAATGAGTCCGCGGCTGCTTTTTGCACCATGTATACGCCATCTCAACGACATACTACACCGCAGACGGAGTATGTGAAACAGCCGTTAGTCATTATAATCAGTAATTATGTCCCCACTGGATGCAACAAATGCCTCATTTGTAATGGGTTTTATTGTTTTTTTATTGTCCTACTTATTTTAGTTAAGTGCTTAACTTATAAATATGCATTTATTCAATTGTTTTATTAAGTGCATTTGTATTTTGTTGTTTTTGTATATAGTTTTGCAATAAAAGCGTATTAACCAAGTTCCAGAAATAATCACTGAGGTTGCTTCTGAAATTAGTGAGGGTGCTCTAGTCTTTATGCCCATTTTCACATATTTTCTCCGTCTATTGCTTTGGTCATCATTGTGTCAATTACTGCTACTTCGAGAGTGAATCCCACATAAATCCAGGTACAAAAAGAACAATGTATATTTAAAGCACACATCCAGTTTTGTGTGAGTGAAGGAAATTCACTTGCGGTGGGGAGATTCGTGCTCCGCGCATTACATGGATCCGCGTAACATTATCGCTCGATATCTGTCAAATATCACGCTATAGAAACCGCCTAAAATTAAGTATAAAAGAGGAAGAAAGCGGCCTAGGCAGCTACACATGCCAGGATCCGCCACAGCCAGATGCAGTTAGAAATTTACTTAAAACAAGTCTATCGCAAGACATCTGGTGGGGGGTGGGGGGCACCTGGGGTGGCCAGCCAAATTCAGAAGGGGGCGGTGCCACCTGGCCTACGTGAACTGCGCCTCTGGTGCGGGACACAGGGTGTATGTAATAAGTATGTTAAGTGGCCTAACATTTCCGTCCACACGCGCTTGAGATATTCAGCCAATCACAGCGCACTGGATAGCTGGCCAATCAGAGCACACTTAAGCTTTTCAGAGCGATGAGTTTTGTAAAAATCTATGCATTTTAGAAGGTGATGCATAGAGGAGCAAATATAATGTACATTGTGTAAAAATAATGTTTTTTTTTTTTTTTTTTTTTTTTTACCTTAAACATAAACCGTTGCATTACACCAAATACACCAAATAACGTTCTTTTTAGCAGCGTCCATATGACCCCTTGCTAACGTTTCCATCTTAGTAAACTGTTAAAGGTTAGGGTAACTACTTTACAATAACTTTCATTAATAAATCATTAACAAACATTATATAATGCTTAATAAATCATTAGTTAATATATATTCAAAGAGTTAGAAACGTGAGATAATGTGCTTGTTAATGTTTGCCAATACACTTATTTAACATTTAGATAATGTTTAACAAATTATTTTATGTAACAAAATGCTTACAGATGTCATTTAACTTTCAATTCCATATTATCAAGCACTTATTGAAAATCTTTAAATGATTTTAACAGATGCTATACAAAGATTAAAAGCTTTAGCTGCTATTGAGGTGTGATAATCTGGTAAGGTTAGGGACAGGTTTGGTGGTTTTGGGTAGGTTAAAAGGGTCAACAGTGTACTGGGGGTTAATTAGATTATTATAAAGGGAACATGGTTCAATCTATTTATATTATATTGTTTAGACAAATGAACATTTTATTAAAAAATGATTTGTTTTCCTGTTTATTTATTTACGATTCAAGGAATTTCCTGTTTAATGATTTACTGAAGAGTAGTATACTAATGTGAGTGTAGAGTCAAAATAAACTTTTTTTTTTGCACCAAAATTACAATCTGTTATGGCTTTAGCAAGCATTTAGCCAAACTTAGCCAGCCACCCTTTACATAAAAATTGTTACATTAGCTAAAAACCCAATGCCCATAAAGATCCTAAATGATTAGTAATCATTTATAAACATTTAAAAATGATGAATAGTTTCACCTTTAGATTGGCTACTGCAAGAAATATTAACAGATGATTAATAAATGATTTGTAAAGGCGTGTGAATAGGGTAAATTCAGGTCTTTAAAGGGATACTTTTTGCCATTAAGATGACTGCTCATAAAGGTATTAATTAAATACATTGTCAGTTACAAGACAGCAAATGTTTTTCATTAACCAACAAGCAGGGTTGGGCAAAGATACATCAAGAGTACAAATACCTTAATTTTAAGTGTATCAAAATAATCTACAAAATACAGCAGCCACGCAAGTATCAAAAAGAAACTACTGTATTTTTGTATTTTAAAAATACTAAAAAAATACTTTTTTTTCTTTAAGGGAGCATGACATTTCTTAGCAAACCTTCCATAAATTGGCCTGTTGATCTATCCCTTCACCATTACACTGACTCAATTAAGTAAACGATGTTTTATAGCAACAGCTTTTCTCTTCCCCGAGTCATGCAATAAATCTGACATATGCAACCAGTTAACAGATCAAATATTCACATATCCCTGTGATCTCCCAGATGAAGGTTAGTTTTAGAAGTAACCAACAGTTTAATGTTTAACAGTTTGTGAATGACTTATAATTGTATCCTAATTTAGTTACTTGGTAACGAAGGGCCTACTTTACATCAGCAACACTGACTCACTGACTCAATGACAAACAACTCATTCATAAGAAGACAACTGATGGCACCTGTATTCATAACAACTAGTTTCTAATTAATAATTTGATTGTTAATCATGTATATAAAATATATTATGTGTCAGACAGTCATTCATGCAATGAGTATGCGAAAATCATGATCCATAAACAGCTACTTCAATTAGGGGTACAATATTAAGCAGTCAAATATTTATCAATCATTGGACACCTATTTAGACGTTGAAAACAAACATTTTAGCATTTCATCAATTATTAAATGATCAATATTTTGATCAATTTGTTTTTAATTGTAGCCATAAATGTAATTAGAAAGTAGCAACAGAACTTGTCATGGACTGTTAACCCAACTCCAACCACTCAATCTATTAAGAGCCATAGAAGTATAGAGAACACATACAAATATACACTTGTAATAAAAGCAACTGCACCAAGCACATCACATTCTATTACTCATCCATGCTTCCTTTTCCACTCCAACGTTCCAATAATTCCTGCCCACTAAAAACTGCACGGATATATTTGCTTACCCGACTATGCCATTTGTTTGTGCTTACGTTTGTGCTGATTTGTGCCATAAAAATGAGCGTTTGTGCTGGTTTGGTGTTTGAGATGTAAACATAATTTTTTTGACCGTGTGACGTCACTCTCCACCCCATGTTACCCAAATCGGTCCAAACCATACGCAGAGTTCGTTTGTGCTCGATTTGTACCCGTTTAATGCCCGTTAAAGCAAACACTGTATCTATTTTCCTTCCATAGATATAACCAAAATATTTTCGGGCCGTGGCGTCACTCGACCCCAGTTTGTCTAAATCGCACAAAACTGGTGTCATTCGTTGTCTTTCGACTTGTGTTAGAACAGCGTTCTCGGGCGTCTTTGGGCGTTATTTGTAATTGATGAATGTTCTTACGAGGTTGACAGAAAGCGTTCTTAGAGACAGCAGTTCTCGGGCGTCTTTAGGACGTTATTTGTAATTGATGAGATGTTCTTATAAGGTTGATAGAATAACGTTCTTAGCATAGCGTTCTCGGAGCGTCTTTAGGGCGTTATTTGGACTTGATGAATGTTCTTATAAGGTTGATAGAAAACGTTCTTAGAACAGCGTTCTCGGGCGATCTTTAGGGCGTTATTTGTAATTGATGAATGTTCTTATAAGGTTGATAGATAACGTTCTTAGCAATAGCGTTCTCGGGCGTCTTTAGGGACGTTATTTGGACTTGATGAATGTTCTTATAAGGTTGATAGAAAACGTTCTTAGAATAGCGTTCTCGGGCGTCTTTAGGGCGTTATTTGTAATTGATGAATGTTCTTATAAGGTTGATAGATAGCGTTCTTAGCTGGCGTTCTGAACGATCTTTAGGGCGTTATTTGTAATTGATGAATGTTCTTATAAGGTTGATAGAAAGCGTTCTTAGAACAATCGTTCTCGGGCGATCTTTAGGGCGTTATTTGTTCTTGATGAATGTTCTTACAAGGTTGATAGAAAGCGTTCTTAGAAAAACGTTCTCGGAGCGTCTTTAGGATGTTATTTGTACTTGATGAATGTTCTTATAGCGTTGTTAATGTTCTTGTAAGGTTGATAGAAAGCGTTCTTAGCACAATGATCTCGGAGCGATCTTTAGGGGCGTTATTTGTACTCAATGAATGTTCTCATAATGTTGAGAGAAAATCATTTTTAGAACAACATTCTTAGAGCATTCAATTTTATTTAAAATGTAATTTCTAAAATGAACGTTATCATAATGTTATTATGGTGTTATCCTAAAACATTCTGATAACAGCATGTCCTTATAGTTGCAGGCCACTTTATGAACGTTATCATAATGTTGGGAGAAACTTCTTTCTTATAGGCTATATAAAACCTATGAATAGAATAGAATAAAATAAAATAGAATATGATAGAAAAATAAATGTTAAACTACAACCTGGGATGGGTAGGTGGTGGCTAATCGCCTGAATGTAATTTATAATTATTGATTATATATCTTTTTATAATTTATTTAAGTCACTTAGGCATATTAAGTGAATGGCAATCACTGTAAGTGTGAAATTTGCTAAATTAAGTTAATTCATTTAAGTCAAAAAATTTAAAAGATTATTTCAACTTAATTTGTGATTTGAACTCAAAAGCTATTTAGGTTAAGCAGAACTCAAGCTAAATAAATTACTATAAATTAATCTACCATACAATCTATGATTTTTGCATTATATAAATGGCTGACCACAAAATATTTAAAGAAAAATGAGCATAATTCATGATTTCAAACATGTTAAAAGTAATTAATTTTACTCGACAAAATATTATCTGGGTGTTTTTCAAAAACCGCGCATTTTCAGTCAGTCGCGTCCACACTCCGGCTCATCCCCTCGCGGGACCACGCTCACTCGCTCACTCACACTGATCACAGCAGGACTACTGGCGACCTTGATCCTCGGAGAAAATAACAGGTAACGTTAAGCATTTCGAGCTTCTTTATTCCTATTTAAAGCACTTTTGAGCGTTTGTGTTTTACTGTCAACTTTAACTGAAGATTAACCAGCTTAACGTTATCATAATGTGTGTGTAACTTTAGCTAAGGTAAGCAAGGAGCTAATAACGCACTCGCTACATCAAGCGTTATCAGCGGCAGAAGTGTTAAATATGCAGTGTTATACACAACAGTTAAGTAAGTGTTAAATTAATAAATATTTTTGGTGTTTATCACAGCGGACACAGACAAAGCGAGTCCCAAAGTGTATTTTTAAGCTTATGTTAGAGAGGCGGCTGACAGAGCATCTTCGTCATCTCTAACCGTCACTCCGCCACAGATCTGAGGCGAGGTAAAAGCCAACACACATTCACTGTATTAAAACACCTTTAAACTTCTTGTTAATTTTTATTGATTATCTGTAAGTTTCATCTAGAATGTCTATGTGATGCTGATCAAGTTTACTAAATCCACGAGCGATTGTACAAAGCGGGCTGAAGAGCTTTATAATGGCTGTTTAAACGTAGTTAACATTTTACACTGTTATTTGCTCCTCACGTTGTCTTATTTAAAATTCATATTATCAAATTGTTGTCATACTTTGAAATCAATTTTTCAGTGCAAAGGCAGAGAGGGGATTGTGATGTCATTGGCAGCAAGAAGGCTGCAATACTAATATGGGCCTGAAATGAAGTAAGTAGAATTCACATTAAACAAATTGATGGGCTTTAGTGTTGTACCCAGATGTTATTTGTCACGTTATAAACAGTTATGTAAATACATACGTTCTTCAGTTTTTTTATTTTTGATGATTTGCCATAAATGCAGATGTAATGATGACCAGTTCCCCTCACTCCACAACAAATCATTTCAATTAACTGTATTCTATACTTTTGTTTTGTGACTATTAGATTGATCAAATCATGAATACACAGTACAGATGAAAAATAACAAACCTCAACTAACATCCCACAAGAATGACATCATGACATCTAAGACCCAGTCATGTGTAATTCAGACTAGGGCTGAAGCGATATATGAAAAAAAAAAATTATATCTCGATATTGTCACATTTTTTTATGATATTCGATATATATCTTGATATGTTTGCATTTGCATTTAGGACAAAACTATGTTAAAAAAATGGGGGAAATAGTTAAACTGGGATAAGATTTTTTTATTTTTTTTTTAAACAAGTTTTTAGCTAAGAACACAAGTCTGTCTACTGTCTCTGGTTTAAGAGAAGCTCTGTGGCATGAAACTATGTTCCCACTGCCACTAAAAACCCTCTCAGATGGGGAGCTATTTGCTGAAGCACATAGGTATTTCTTTTATTTATATATATATATATACCAAAGACTTATACACTCTTTGTCTATATTGTGAAAACTGGTGAAATAAATGAAAAATATTATAAAAGTTAAATTCCTATAAGTAATTCCACATTGCCATATTTTTACACATGATTCATAAAAATAAGCTGTCCATAAATGTTGCTTAATTGTGAGTTAAAATTTCTCTAATTTTGTGTTTTGTGTTCAGGAACAATATCAGTCATTCAAGCTATGATCCTGGCAGATCTACTATCTGAAAAAAAAGACACACAAGGTAGGACACAGTTCAGAACTTTATATTTACTTGGCACGCATTTTTCTGAGAGCAACAGAAATTACTGAATAGTTGATCTAGGGATGTTCATTTTAACGGTTAACCATTAACCGACCGTTAGGAATTTTGACAGATTAAAACAATCAGTTAAACGGGTTAAAAAAGTCATTTATTTATTTTCAGTAATTTATCAAAATATTTAAAAGGTTTGCTGCATAGTTTAAAATATGCTCACGTGTATACATGTTTTTTAGTTTTTAGAAAGAAAAAAAAAACACAAGTCCCATTTTATTATTTAATTCAGAAATAGGTCTGATGTAGATACGAAATGTTTTAAAATCATTATAATAAACTGTAAACATAGCTAGGCTATTTTAGTTCCCCCTCACTCCACAACAAATCATTTCAATTAACTGTATTTAGAAAAAGAAGAACAAAATAGGCCTTTCAGAAGTTATAGCAATATAAACAACAAAGCCAAAAAGGAATTAATTTAGGCTAAAAGCAGAAACTGAAATTTTACTGCATATTTAAACTGAACAGTGTGGTTTTTTTCCCCATGTTTGAGTGAATGTATTATTTATATGATAATGAACAGGCTGCATTGTCAAAGTAGCAAAGCAACTGTGGCGTGCATGCAAGCGCCAGTGCAATCACTTGAGTTTTTCCTTCTAACAGTGAAAGCAACTACTCGTTTAGTCATAAAGAATGTCGAATTGAAAACAGTTTGCCTTTATTTGTGTAGATTCACAATAAAAACAAATCTTTTTTGTGTAAAATAAGCCCTAAGAAAAATAGGATGCAGCTTTCTGCTGTCTGTTTCCTTTTGTGCAGCAAAAAAATTAACGAAACTGCATTTTTCATTCATTTTCATAATATATT